>NC_083617.1:24334271-24634271 GCF_963584025.1 Labrus mixtus
CCTCCTTCTTTACTTTTATAAAGGTGAGTCAGGTCAGTGACGGTCCAACCTGCAAATTTTCCAAACAGTTGAATAAACTCTGTACTCTGTTACGCTGAGTGACCCGTATTTGACCAAAGTCAAACTGATTCAATAAAACATCTTCATAAAAGCTCAAAGGTCAGTTTGTCATTGATGATGGTACCCAGGTACATGATGCACAGCCTCAACAGTCTGTCAGTCTGGTTATTTATAACAACCGGGGAGATGACTGAAGGATGTGTCCTGAAATCCAATGTCCTTTCCTTTGTCTTTAAGACGTTAATATCCAAGATGGATGACCTGCAGCCGTCTGTAAATTCACCCACGACTGGTCAGTGATCCGGGTCATCCATGCTTTATCACAGTAAACAACATTTTGACCGACCTATTTATCATTTATGCACCTTTTAAAATGTCAGAGTAAGAATTATCCAGCATTATAATTCATCAATTATGACTGTCCTCCTGCAAACACGACGATGCTAAAGGTTCCTTTTCTCCTGATTGCTGATGATATCAATCCAAAACCAAAATAGTGTGCCAAGAAAGGATTCTGAGGCTTCATATTATGGGCGCATAAATTGCCTCTGCCCCGCCGGCTACTTCCTGGTAATGAGTATAAATGAATTGAAAAATGTAGATGGACCTGAACCGCCGGTGTTGAAATTGATTCCACAGTGTCTGACATCTCGTCTCTAAAAACAGAGATGTAGTGAAAGAGGGTGAGGCAGGGGGACTCTGGGGGGGGGGGGCGCCCACTCCGTCCCCCCGTAGACCCTGCTGTGCAGCTGCTTGATGCTCTCTGGATTAAAGAATGAGTGAACTCTCTTCATTTGATCTCCACTTCCTGCTGTGCAGCAGAGCTTTCAGGTAGAATTCTCTTCCCTCACTTTGGTGCAGCTCTTTTTTTAAATTACACCATTTTTAAATCAAAATTATCAATATGCATTTAGGTCACGGTGATCTGATTGGCTGCTTGATTAATGACCCTTAACTTGTTTATTGCTGATGTTTTTGTTTTCAGCTCATTGCTCATTCATGAGTCAGATATATGCAGGAAACTGTTTCAATAACTCTTGAGTGCAGATTCCACTCAGTTGGACGCGTTGAACAATAATCCATATCATATCAATCAAAATAAGTCATTTTCCTTTTTGTGTTGCCGGGGTGACGAGGAGGGTGGCTTCAGAAAGGAATGCTGCAACAACCCGCAAGTTACGCCGAATTGGACGTTCTCCCGTGAACTACTTACCTCTTTACATTTATTGTCGGTGAATAGAGTCAATTTCCTCTCCCGTCTGCAGAGATTTGTCTGGCCTTAATCTTACTCTGCATTTAAAGTCTTGTAAGAGCAAAGGATTAATTTCTGGCAGGCCGAGCACGGAAAAGCTGCAGAATTATTGTCATTCAGACACTTCATGTCTGACTTCTGAAGGGAACAACTGGCTCTATTCCCCGTCTGATCTCGCAGACACTGAAGGAGGTTTTTTTAATGAAAAAGGAGCAGTAAGAGGGATCAGTGTTCATATTCATAATATTAAAGTCTATTCGTCTTTATTGAAAAACAAGTCACGATGTTTGGACTCAGTTTGCCCTGGAAGAATATAATACTTTAATAAAACATCAAAATGAGCAGCATCAGGAGCCGCTGTGATGTCACTCATCAGTTTGTCGACTTCCTTTTTGGAACCTCAAGTTCGACTTTGTGACCTCCGCCATGTTGGTTTTTAAGGGTCAAAGGTAAGAATATTGGACAAGATGGTGGAGCTGATGAGGTGTGAAGAATTAAAAAATGAAGTTCCCTGCCTGGAGATGTTTAAATATTACACTAAAGAAGCTGAGAGAGATTTTGGACTTCCTGTCAACTGATGATTAACAAAAACTTTCTTACAAAAAAATCTGTTCATCAATACGACAATCCTGACTTGATGCTCTACAGACTCAAACTGTAAAGTTGGACATTTTAACATGGGGCTCTATGGGGACTGACTCACAGCAGGAGACAGACTCTAGTGGACACTGGAGGAACTGCAGCTGTAAAGATGGAGATTTTAACAGGGGAGGAGCCGGCCGTCCCGTCCATGTAAACACGGCTCTGACAACAACACAGCCAGCGGGACTCGAGCTTCTCACTCATTGTAGACAGTCATGACTCAGAGACACATTTACAGGATAGACTTGATATCTGATATATTTATGTGGAACATGTCACACATTCTTCCTTTAAGAAGAGAAAAAGTTTCACTGAATGATTTTCTATTTTCAGGCTTATTTTAATCTTCGGCTGCACTCCTTTAAAACCGCAGCGTCAGCAGCAGACCTCATTATGTAAATACTGAGAGATCCTGATGGGGGAGCATGTTTGGTTACCCGGAGAAGGCAGCGCATAATTTCCTCTGATGTGATTTGTCAAAGGACAACGATGGAGAGGAGCTGGGTGAATGCTGGGTGTGAACGAGTGTGAGCTTGAACTGCACGTGTGAGGGTTAATAAAACTGAAGAGCCGATGACGGGGAGGAAGGACACCCAGACGACAGCTGAAAGCTGACGACAAAGAAATAGTCGCGACGATCGACTCGAAAGTTGTTTAGCTTTTTAAACATTTTAAAACCTGAAATGGAGAGTATCAAAAGATGAGAGAGCATGACTAAAGATCAGTTTGGTGTTTAAGTGCGAGCAATAAAACGTTAGAACATTAAATACAGCACTTTTAATGGCTCTGGTTTTCTCATCCAACACTTACAGAATTAGCAGATGGTGAGAAAGTGCTAAAAGCCACTCTGACGTTGTGTGATTTAGATTTGCTTAATGCACATTCACACTTGGCAGGAGGAGTCCCGCAGAGCAGAGGTGGGCCCATTATAAAATCCAAAATGTTTTTACTGACTTTATCACAGTTCACTGATTCTATAGAACATGGTGGTGTTATTCTTGTAAAGAAATGAATGCTAAACTAGTTGAAATGTATTCTAAGGGCCCGTGTCCATGTGGCGATTCTACAGTCTATTGGGGCCCGAGGCAAAAAATTCATTGGGAGGCCTCCAAACAGCGTTTATCACCACCAGTGTTCCAACTCTTACTCCTCTTCCTTTTTGTTTCTTTCTTTGGTCTTTGGTTTTAAAAACAGCAATGCATGTTGTGCTTAACGGGGCAACAAGAGTGAGTGCTGTCAGATGGGGCCCCCCATAAGCCTGGCTCACACTGTGCGATATCCCCCCGATTGTATAAAAGTTGTGGTGGCATGTCAGCTCACATTGTACCAATTGAATCATTTACGACGCCCGACCAGACCTTGCGATTTATGTGCTCCCACTGTAAGACCCAATTATCGGGCACGGCCGAAGAGCTCACACTGTACGAGTGAAATCGGGACGGAAAGAGAAGGAAGTGGAACTTGTTGTAGGATAGAGGAAAGTTGATACAATCGTAAATATATGGATATAATTTTCAGAAAAGTGCTGCACTGATGATCTGTACTGAAAACAAACAAAAAAAAAAAAAACGCCTGGTTGCGTCCTGCTGCTGGTCGCCATGATTATGCCGATTATCCTGCAGTGTGAGCCAGGCTTTAGGGAGCTTCCTGCTGTCATTGGAAAATTTGCACATTTTGAGCCACTGCTGTGGTGTAAAGTTCCCCCCCCCCCTACTGGCCTGGGGCCCAAGCATCAGCACCTCTGCTTGTGTCCATGTGGACGCTGGCTGTGCGCTCGCGAGTGATTAGGATGCAGGTGAGTCTTGTCTCCATGACAACGGCCTTTTGACAACAGCCGCTGTATATATGACCAACACTGTTTGCCATCTGGACGATGACTTCATAACAATGACCTCCTCGCTATCACGGCTCGGATCAGATACGGAGCTTTCTGGAACAATCTACTCGTTGATTGGCTGGTTGGAAAAGTGTCGGTGGCACCAACAGCGCCCTTCTGTAGAGTTGAGCGTTTTTCTAATAGAAGCACTCCAAAGTGGCGGCACAAAAAAAAGGTGGAGTGCTCAGAAGAAAGACTGGACGCTGCATCTGTTCTTCAGGCTGTCATCTGCACACGCTCTCTCCTCATTGGGAACAATTGAAAAAAGAAGCTGCTACTCACCAGGTGGACACATAATCTTTGGTAAACTTGTCCTCCATGCGAAAAACAAGTCCTAAAGCATGTTTATGTCAAGTTCCTGGTAATCTCTTTTTCTTTGTAGATAAAGAAGCAAATGTAAACCACCTTTAATCTAAAGCATACCGCGTCTCAGTCTAATTCCAGCTCTATGCTGTCACACCTGATGTTACCAGGACAACAGGAGAGGACGGCGAGCAGATAAAGGATGCACGACCTGCTGCAGATGAAGGATTTGTTGAACAAAAGGAGGTTTCAGAGCTTACAGGATTTTCAGGGAGGCAGGTGCAGGTGACAGGGTTTAAGAAGAGCATGCAGGTAACAGGCTTGAAGAAGCAGAGCAACATTGAATCCCTGACAAACTGGCAGAGGAGCAAAGGATGTGGACGGATATATGTGGCGTGTGACGAATGTGCTGCAGGTAGGAGGGGAGGCTCAGGTGAGGGGAATGAGTTGATGACAGGAACCTTTTTTTTAAATTTACTTAGCCTGTTTGAGACGGGACGGTCAGGACGTGTGTCCACTAGCAGATTTTTTGAGCCACAAACTCAGTGTCAGAGCGCTTCTCACTGGTGTTTACTGTTGCTAGGTTACCAAAAGTTGTCTCCTGGCAATTCTGCTTCCCTCAGTAGTGACCATGACAGACTAAATGTTTGTACCTGACCAATCATCACCGCTGATGTGATGACGTTGACAGAAAGAGGGGCGGGGCTAGACGACACCTGGGAAGAAGACTGTAAACATAATAACCTGTTGTCTCATAGTTCATCATTCTTTTTAGTTTTGCTCGTGACTTTAGCATATGCTCACATTGGTCAACGCTACAGACCTGACGGAACACTTCGTAGAAGGCAGAAAGAAATGAACATATGCTAGACCTTCTGTTGGGAGGTCGTGAGGCATCCTAGATGTGTCCTTGATTGTCGTTCACTATGACACACTACATGAGATAAAGTGCCAGACAGACCCTGAATCCCTACGTTGGCTGGGCCGCGCTAAAAGCGTGCTTATGACGTGTAGTCAGAGAAAGACGAGCAGACACTTATGTACAGATATGTGTTTGTGGTGATGAATCCGGGTCAGATGAAAGACGATTAGATTCAAAACCACAGCCGATGAATTCTCTCTCTTTTTCTGCATAAAGCCAAAAACTGCTGAAGACCTGAAGGTTGAAACAGAAACTGACAGACTCTGCACTAATTTAAAGAGCCTGTTTATTGAAGATTCTTTACAGGGAAAGAAGCAGCTCTGAATGAGTGTAATGGCGCTCTCTCTCTTTGTGTCTGAGCAGTAAACATTAACCTCTCTCTGCTCTCTTCGTCAGGTTCAGGATGATGGCAGAGCAGAGGGCTTTCTCAAGCTGACTTTTTCTTCAACTATTCAGTTGGTGAAAAACAATAAGTGAGAGCTGGGGAGTCCAGCCACACAAAGAGCCACCTGCTGCAGAGTGGGGCAACAGAAAAAAGATCCTGCAAAGTGTCACGAGGGGAACGGCGTCCTGCAGAGACCTGGATTGAGGACACGCTCAGACGTCTCTATTTCTGGCTGAGAAGCAGAATGTGAAGAAAACTCATGAGGGCCCGACCGATACGGGATTTTGGGGGCTGATACCGATATTAGGGAGAGGGAAAATCTGATACCGATATATCAGCTGATATCGTTCCTAGATCTGAGATAGATATACAAACACATTTATCGTGTTGATCCCTCAGTTATCAAACACTTTTTTGAAAAGATTTACAACAAAAACAAGCTGGCCACTCAACTGGAAAGTAACTGAGCATGTACGTGCGTCACAGCTCGACCCTCTGGAGAGTGATGATGCTTGTTGTAATCTATATAGCGGCCTCTGCTGGTGACGGAGAACTGGTGATTAAATCTTGTGTTATTGGCTCAAATCAAAGATGAATACAGCCGATGCCGATAGTCACTTGATGAGCTAATATCGATATTATTGGCCAGCTGATTAATCGGTCAGGCTCTACTAAGGATATTTCATGAATCTTTTTCCGTCAGTGAAATGAGACTGAAATGAGGTTTCTATCAGGAGCCGGGGGGATCGTGAAGAAAACAGGGAAATGGTTTCTGTATTAACTGCCGGGCAGACTAGCCTGGGTTCCCCTTCGGCATCATTTCAAGCTTTAGAAAAACTCCAAAATGTAGGGCAGACCTCTTTACAATTCCTCCCTCCCTCCCCGTCGGCGTCGTTTGGGCTGAAAAGAGGGCTTCACAGATCGCTCTGATGACTGGCTCTTCCTGCCTTTTTTCCTCTGCCTCCTTCTCATGAAGCACGACTGAATACCTGCGTCACAAAATGCTAAAGAATTAGCATCTTTTTCCTTTAAAATTACAAGCGAATATTCTTCTTTTCCAAACCTGATAGATCCACTCTGAAGGAAAGACAACGTCATCTATCTCTTTAAAAGAACTGTTTCTGCTCCTGATTTCATACCGCACACTTTCACGTATTAACTGTGATGAAGACACAATTTGAAGCATATCAAATCAAATGGAGGCGTCAGTCCACAGCAGAAGTGAAAAACGTGATTGGAAATTAAAAAGAACTTGAAAACAAGGAGAAAAAATTCAGTAACTGGAGAAAAATTCAACGACTTACATACAAACAGAACTAAACTTCACAAGGCTGCTTTTAATTCAAGCAGAAAGATTGTAGTCGTGTGTTCACAAAGTAACTGGTATGCAGTTCGCTCTCTTCTCTTGTGTTTTTAAATTTAATCATCAAAATAACTACTTTAAACATATTGGCGTGCAGAGAATCACTTCCTTTCAGTACAAACATACAAATATTCTGACTCTTGGTTTTTAAAGAATTACAAACGTCCTTCACATTTCCAGCCTCCCTCCCGTGTGGCGTCTAAAGAAGCTGAGAAGTGTTTGAACATCGCTCTGATGATTGGCTCTCTGCGTTTCTCGTGGACGACTAAATGCCTTTCACAAAGGAAGCTTAAACAATGGCGCCCTTCTCTCAGCTTAAAAAGAAAATGTTAGAGTGAATAATTCTGCTAATTATCTCGTCAATCACTGCGCATTCCCTCCGCTGGACTTTCTCACATTGAACAGAGTCACAACCTGTAATTAATCCAGCTGTGAGGAGTTTTTAACTTGTTACAGACGGACTGAAATGACCTGAGATGAATGCCTCTGTGTGATCCACTAAAGCAAACCAGACCACCAGTAATAGACATCTGTACAGCTATTTTTTAAACGTCTCTCCCTCCTGACAGGGGTCAGTGATGGACAAAGGGATCGTGTTTTTACAGACTTATTAAAAGCGTCCAACACAGACGATATTCTCAGGAGCGTCATGTGTGAACACAAACATCTGAATGTTTCTCTCTTCACCCGGAGTTTCTCTTCCAGCCTCCTCGTATTTATTCTGCAGAAAGTCAGAGTGAGCTGATGTGAGAACGCAGCAGGATATAATCAGGAGAATTCACCTGGAGCGAGTGGGAGGGGGTGGTGATGTTTATTCACTGTGATCGCTGCACGACCATAGACTGTCTGCACGCCACCTCTACCATCTCCGTGCTCTAATGAACCTGCTGCATTATGTTTCCTGTTCTCCAGTATGTTCTTCTCCACTCTTTAGTTCACATTGACATTCTCTTCAACTACACGTAGCATTAATAGAAAGACACATATTCTCATTAGAGCGTCGTATAGAGGACTCTGATGCTTCACCCACTTCTGCATCGTTTTGTTATGCCTCGTCTTACCTCAGGAGACCCCCCGCCCCCCCTCCTGTCTGACAGGGAGCGTGTTCTACTGTGAGGTGCATCAAGTTTATGAGTAATAAAACAAAGAACATTGATGTTCATTAGCAGGTTTTTTTGCAGTTATCAACGTGACACCGTAATTAAAGGCAGGGTTGGTCATTTTTCGAAAGCTAGCATGATTTTGAAAGTAGCATTCCCTCAGTGCTCCCTCAAAAGCCACGTTCCTCACTTACAGGCATGAGCGCCATTGGTCCAGAGGCGGACCTCAGCTCATGCTTTGAGTGTGGGTTAGAGCACGCAAGGTGTAGAGAGCGAGCAGGGAGACAGGGAGGCGTGTGATTGGTTCATCAGATTGGTTCCTCGTGGCAGACATTGGTCGAAGATTTCACAGACTTACAACTGATACAGATGACGGATTTTCTTTGTTCCTTTTTCAGAGCACAGGAGTTATTAATTTCTGTCAGGACCTAAAGACAATTTCAACCAAAATCTGAAAAAGTGGATCTGGAGGAAATTACCAACCCTGCCTTTAAAGGCTCAAGTAGGAAGTCGTCATGATGATGCATGAGGCTCCAGCTCATGGTCGTTCCTTCTGTCACTCCTGAGACTTTTCCTTTCCTTTTGAGCCGTGTATCCGTCTTCTTCTTCCATCATCAGGCCACCACCAAATTCGTCTGGCTCAGACTGTGATGGGTGGTGGCTGCATTGGCAAAGCTTCCGTCTTATTTTCACTTAATTTAAAATTTTTGCTGCCAAAAAAAAAAAAAAAAAACCCACACTAGAAATGCTCCTCGCCTTTGGGTGGTCCCTCTGCCTCTCACAGGACTGCGAGTTCTGTCTGACCCAAATACTTTGTTTTGAGTAGCGGTGGCACATTTTCCCGGAGAAATGATTCATGCATCACGAGCGACTCTCTGCCAAATTAAATGGTTGTCTTGGGAGTCTCAGTCGGGCCGGAGCTGTGAATGCTGTGTCTTGTTGTGATGATATTCTGCAGGCTGGATCAGATTCAAAGGGGGGGGGGGGGGGGGGTCTTTGTGTTCTGCTGTCTTAGCAGCATCAGGTGCAGTTTTCATATCTCACAGCTCACAGGTGAGCGTAGTGCATCTGTACGGGTCCCTGCAGGTTGTTAATGAGCTGCAGTATCTGTGTGGAGAGCTGACCAGCTGCTGAGGGTCTCACATCTCTCCCCAGACTCCATTTTGGAACAAACCCTCTCCTCCCTTATCTCTCCCTCCTTCCTCACTGGAATTACACAACACAATTTTTTTTGGCTTCCCCAAAACTCACTCTGCATTTTGGACCCAAATTTCTGTGCCCATCGGAATTTCAAAGCACCCCCCGTGCCTCTCTGCCCCCACCATCTTGAATCTCCTCGTGTTTATTGATGAAGGATGGAGCTTCAGCTCGAGCCAGCGAACACGTTTCAGTCTGCAGCCATGAATCACTCAACAGAGGAATGTTTGTGAAGTATTTTATTAGTTCTACATCATCTCCATGCTGTTCTCCACGAGGTTGAGTCCAGTCAGAATGATGACCATCACAGATGACCTGATGTCCTTTTACATTACATTCAGCAGCAGGTCGCTGAGTTCCGATGAAGGAAATTGAACCCTCTTCTGAGTCCGTGTCCCAGCAGGAGGTCTGGACTGATCTGAGCTGCACAGGCGTCTGACGAGGGGAGTGCAGGTGTACACTTATTCACTATCAGATACTGAAGATCATAAAATATTCAGAGGAGAACTAGACTTTCTTTTGTCCTACCTTATCAGCTGTAACTCAGCATGGCAGGCCTGAGCACTCTACATATCTCTGCATTTAAAAGCAAAGTGTGAGACTGAGATTCTGTGTTTAGTGTTCAAATAGTGGAACCTTTATTCTCTGCCTTTCAAAATAAAATACATCAAACAAAAGGCTTAGTCCCAGTTTGAAGGCTGCAGCCACCAGAGGGCGCACTTCAAGGTCGATGAACGCGTCCTTCTTTCCCTGGCTTTTAAAGAATCCTTCCCAAGATTCATTACGTGCCATTGTCTTTGTAAACCTTTATTTATAATCAGAGTATGACAGCATCCAGCACACACATAGAGACAGAGCACGAGATATCAAAAGAAAGAAAACACACAAACAATGGAGGTCAACAAGTAAACTAAAGAGAAAAAAAAACAAAGGAAGTGATAGGTCTCATCAGGAGTCAAGATGAGTACATGTTTGAACACATTTAAGTGTTGAAGTTTGTTGGCTCATTACGGGATGATTAAGAACAGCGATCTGATCTGGATTGTTGGCTGCGTCCTTTGAACGATGTAAACCAGGAATAGAGACACGGCTAAAGATTGTCAGGACCGGTTCATCATGATAGCAGAATTTCAAACTTTGATAGTCATATTCAAAATCTATCCATTTATATACCATGGCAACAAAATAAAAGTTGAAGGCTCTCAATATTGTCTCAACATTGATATTGTTATAAAAGGTAGGGTTGGTCATTTTCTAAAACTAGCATGATTTTGAAAGTAGCATTGCCTCAGTGATCCGTCTACGCAACCCCCCTCCCCTCTGTGCTCCCTCAAAAGTCACGCCCCCTCACTTACATGCACGAGCGCCGTTGCTCCAGAAGTGGACCTCAGCTCATCTCTTGCATTGTGTAGAAACTACGTCGTCTCATGTCTCATTCAGCCGTAAGTAAACTCACAGTATAAACTCTGTCATCGGTGACGCGCTTTGAGTGTGGACTAGAGCTCGCAAGAGGTAGAGAGCGAGCAGGGAGACAGGGAGGCGTGTGATTGGTTCATCAGATTGATACCTCGTGGTCGGAATTTTTACAGACTTTCAACTGCTACAGATGATGGATTTTCTTTGTTCCTTTTTCAGAGAACATGAGTTATTAATTTCTGTCAGGACCTAAAGACAATTTAAACCAAAATCTGAAGAAGTGGATCCGGAGGGAATTACCAACCCTGCCTTTAATGTCCAAAAAGTGCAGGTAAACTGCGACATGTTGTTTGTTCTTTATGTAGTTGGAGTGAGAATAGTTTTAAACCCTTCAACTTTTGACCCCTGAGGGATCCACGCGTTCATCCAGGTACCAAAGAAATAAACCTTGTGCAGCTCTTTAAAGTGTGATGTTGTGTTTCCTGTGTGACAGCTGATGGAGAGCAGAGATCTCCTTTGTTCTTAGAAGAAGAGCGGCGATGACTCAGGCTACCTTCAGTCAGTGACAGCCTAGCTTTGACTGACTGACGTGAAGACAGATCAGCGCTGGATGTAGACGAGTGGTGCATTGTTTATTTATTCAGATTGTGTCAGTTAGAAATGAGAGCGACAGAATATGATAAACAAGTCAAATATAACAGGTCCCTTCAAAGGTCAAAGGTCTTGAAGTGTTGCTGAGAGAATGAACATGAAAACAATGATGGACATTTGAGGACACTCAGCTTTAAGCCCTGACAGACCCGATGTTTGGTCATCGTATACACAGCACACGACCATAACCTGGGAGGATGGGAGATGCAGTCTTTTCACGTCATTTAAAGGTCACATATTCTCCTCCTCTTCAACAAGTGTAAATAAGTCTCAGAGCTCCTCAAAACATATGTGTGAAGTTTCTTGTTCTAAATCCACTCTGATCCTGTATTTGGTCTATAAACCCCTCTATTTCAGCCCTGCTCAGAACAGGCTGTTTCTGTGTCTGTACCTTTAAATATGTAAATGAGCTGTGTCTGACCACACCCCCTCTCTGGAAGGGCTTGGGTGTCTCGGCTTTCTTGCTCCATGTCCTATTGTTTACAGTGAGAAGGCAGACTCAGAGGGCAGAACAAACACCTAGCTGTGGGAGTGTCATCCACCTGGGGGAGGGGCTACTGCCCTTTGTGATGTCATGAAGGGAAAATCTCCAAACGGCCTGTTTGAGCACACATTTTCTGAAAAGTGGAGCAGGCAAAAGACGGAGAGGATGGACTTTTCTCATCATTGGGGGGGGTTTGTGGACATACTAGAGACTCATATTAGAGTTGGGGAACATGGGGAAGTGGATTTTACAGAATATATGACCTTTAAGTGTACGTCTGACCCGTTCAACAAGGTTCTATATTTTACAGAAACAACTGGTACCATTATAAAGTCTGTGTGGACAGCATGTTTTATCAGTTTCCTTCAGCCACCGTAGGCTGAAATAATCTCGACAGTCCAATAAAATGTCCTGACTGAACCTAATGAGAAGTAATGACTAATAATGACCAGGACTGCATGCAGTTATTCATTTGTTCTCATCTATTTTTCTGTATTCATCTGTGTGTAAGAGCACATTTATAAATTCAACAGTGTACTACCCAGACAACAAAGGTACAGTATTCAGGTAATCAACATCTATTCAAAGTTAAGAAGATAAACTTTATTGTAATCATGCTATTTTCAGCTCTCTCACTCACTTGCACAATGATATTCCACATCAAATTGTCTCAGATTTTGTGTGAGGAAAGATTAAGCAGTTTATTGTGGATAGTACTTCACCCCACATTGTTTTAAATTGATCCTACACATCATGAATGTTGTTTAGTCTGAACTATGATAACTTCATGTAGCTTTACAGTCGTAGCATCAGAAGTGCATGGCTTCATTAAAATCTAACTGCTGAAGACTCCTGGATTAATTAAGAGTCTCATTATGATCTCATTTATTCAGCATAAACAATTAATCAAACTAACCTTTCACGTGAGCTGAGCCTTCTCCTGTAGCTGTTTGAAGGATTTCACTCCGTGAGAACGCAGCTCTACAGATTTCTGGATCTCCGCTCAGTCAGAGTTGATTTACGAGCTCGCTAATGTTGCTCCTCCACATCAGCTCATTACTGCTGTGCATGGATTTTAGAATACGTGGACAATGGTAAAGGCTATAATGATTATAAAACAAACCCTTCCTCCACACGCGTGGTGATTAATGGCCACTGTCAGTCATGGTGCAACATTAGTGCAGCCGTTTAGCCGGAGCTGTTCAAACTCTGCAGACATAAAGACGCACGCTGCTGACGTTTCTCTCCACTGCAGGACGACTTCAGGTCCAGACCGTATACATCAGAGGTGTCTAACTCGTATGTTCTAGTCAACATGAGCTGATAGAAAGATGCAGACATGGAGACAATGCTTCTCAAACCTGACAGTGTTTGAAAGATTTAGACTTAAATGACCTCCTGAGCAGGAAAGAAAACTATATCTTTAAAAAAAAAACACCCTGCTCCATCGGTGTCTGATGAACCAAACAACGACCTTGTAGAGGAAATACACCTAATGAGGTGGAGGCCTCATGAGTAGTGATTCTGATTTCTACCAGCGAGAAAAGCACCAACGAGCCTGAGAGGCTTTCAGAGAAATAAACTCAAGCTGTTTCAAGGAGACTCTTTCTATGCAACGTGTATTTCTGAGCCCGCCAGTGTACCTGAGCTGAAGCTCTGTGACTCTGCATGTGTTGCACCTTCTCCCAAGTGTGTCTTCACACCCGCTGGCTTTCCGACCCTCTGCCGAGTTCTTACCTGTCTTCTTTCCGCTTCCGATATGTTGCCAATACAAACCGCTTCCCTGTTGCCCAACCTGTTGCTTCATGGACCACGTCCCCCGTCAGCTGCTACACCTCACTGTGGTGAGTGAGACAGTGTCCAACATGACCGCTGAAAATATGTTTATAACAGCAGCAGTATGCGAGATTAAGTTTCCCAAGTGGACTCTGCAAAGTTCATTTCATTGAGTTTAACCCTCTCTCTTCTCAGCAAACACACAAACAAACAAACACACACACACACACACACACACACAAACACAAAACCACACACACACAAACACAAAACCACACACACACACAAACACAAAACCACACACACACACAAACACAAAACCACACACACAAACAAACACACACACACACACACACACACACAAACACAAAACCACACACACACAAACACAAAACCACACACACACACAAACACAAAACCACACACACACACAAACACAAAACCACACACACACACACAAACACAAAACCACACACACACACACACAAACACAAAACCACACACACATTTCTGCCTCATTAAGCAGTCGTCCTGGAAAGAAAAGGTTTCTGTTATGAAGCACTTACCTAAATTAGCCGGGTCCCCTGTGAGGAGAGACGGGAGACATGCACATGTGGATCGAGGAGCAGCCCAGCGTACCGCTTTGAAACCAGGTCTTGGATGTTCCCTGCTGCTGTCCTCTGTGAAGATAACATTATAATCACTTCTTGTCGCCCTCTGAACACAGAGGGATGCTGGATGGGGCTCCTCATTTGTTTTCATTTGGTTCATGTTTTTTAGGTCAAGTCTTGTGATGCTCTCTACTCAAAAGTTCTTCATCCTGAGGATATTTCAGCTGCAGGGCGTCTTCTGTATCTGATGATGGTAGTCACCTCGGAGCTCATGCATAAAAATAACATTAAACCCACAAGGCTCTGCAGCAACGTGAAAAGAAAACAACTGATAAGCCACGGCGCTGCGTGCAAAATTACTTAAGCCCTGCATAACCTTGACAAGGTGGCAAAGCACTTGGAATGTTTTTTATCGTCTTTTTCTCGTTATTAATGTGCACAGTTTAATTAATGCCATGCGTTGCTATTTACACAAGAAACCCCCCGGGGGGGAGCATGCAAATATCCTTTATGGGAAATTGCCACATGGCATTGGCTGTGTGTGTTCAATTAATCAGAGTGAGGAAAGCACAGAGCGGCCTGCAGGAACGCAGCAGTCATCGATGATTTCAAGTCCAATAAGGCTGCAGACAGATCACTGTCCCACTGCAGGAGGAAGCCTCATCCGTTTACAGGATGTTTACTTTATGACTTTACGGGGAGGATTTCTAAAGTGTAGCTCGTCACAGTTTAAACTTCTTTAAAGGAGTCAGAGTTTGAGCCCAATGCTGACTGAGAACCGACAGATTCAATCTAAATTAATTCTTCATGCAGACGGGGAGAAGACGGGTTAACAAAAAGCCTTTTAGGAGAATGTGCAGCTTAATCAGCTGATCAGAGCTCAGCCTCCCAAAGTGAAGCTAACTGCAGCGACGATTGTCTCAAGGTTTGTTATGAAGCAAAACGCCAAAGAGAGGACGAGTGTGACGGATCCATCTTTAAAAATAAAAAACAAATGCATTACATATGTAGTCATTCCTGAAGATTTTATGAACATGTTCGATACTTTTCGATACCACATGTTTTAAAACCATGCAATCTGTTGTTTTAATGATGGAGATTATCCAAAAGAGACTGATGACCTAAAAGAATGACGAGAAAACTCCTCCTGCACATCATCTCTGTTGCAAACCTTTTTGTGCAATTTAGACTCTGCGGGATGTTTTGGTAATAACAAACAAGAATTGACCTGATATCTGGTCTCTCTCTATTTGTGTTGCCGTGGTATCAAAACAGACATAGATATTTGATTTCTACATGACTCATATTGAAGTTTGAAATTCTAGTATCATGACGACCCGATCTAAAGCTGTATCTGTACGGCACTAGTAATTTAGGATTCACCACCTAACCTTTCGGGAGCAGAGGGTCTGAAACATCCTCTAAATGTCCCCAACAAGGCCTTCAATACGCAGCTGAGAGCACAATCTGACAATCACAGTGACATCACTGAGAGCTAAATGCTTCAGATCCATACGGGGGGAAAATACTCACAGATCATGATGTGGATATTTAGAGTCACTCTGTCAGACACCCCGAGCATCTTTTTAACCACGCTGTAGTAAAGAAATTAAGGTCACAATTTCATCGTGACGCACTGAAAGGATTTGGCCCAGACCAACTATTAGTAGCCCAGCAAAGGTTGCTATGAGAGGGGGCACTCTGATTGGTGGATCAGCGGACTAATCAGAGAGCTTACAAAGGGTTAATAGGTCAGCGAACCAAACAACAACATCTTATATTTGGAAAAGAGCTCAGATGATGTCAACAGCGCCTTTCTGAAAAGTGGAAAAATGTTCAACGGAAAAATGATGCTGGGCGCTGTGCTTTTTCTCCAGGCGGCCGACTGCTGCTACTACTCATTGAAAGCGCCGCGTTCAATGACGCCTATGACTGTGTTTTTTTGTTGCTGTGGTATCGATAGAATTTGAATGTAAAATCATATCGAAGTTGAAAACTCTGACTCCGTGGTGACCACAGTTTGTGTTTCATCTGAAAGCTGTGCCTTGGACTAACAGGTAAGATGAGCTATAAATGTTGTGTTTTGGTGCCAGGCCCCCTCCCCACCTGCTCTCATTCAGGGGGAAGCTTATATAAAACAAAAGTGTGCTTATGAGCAGTGATCCTAAGCTCCGTTACTCACTGTGTTTACTGTGTGAGGTACCATTCAGGGAGCCATAAGAACCGCCCCGTTGTGTTATATAACCACGACAACGCTTAACTTTATGTGTGATGCTTTTATTTAAAAGGGATGTGTTAAAGTGCAAATAATTCTGACTTTGAGTTTGTTTGGCTCTGTGTGGAGCGCTTTGTGAACGCATAAACGTCTCTCAGCTGGTTTTCAGTTTGTGGTAAAAATGTGGCAATCACTCTCTTCCTCTGTGTTGTGCAGCCCGCCCACATGGGACTCTGAACGAGATCAATCAAATGCAAATACTGTCAGATCCCAGGTCTGCTTTGTAGTCATGAATCCTCTGTAAACAGCTGCTGACGAGTCTTTGTCTCACTTCTGACCTGATGTTGTGGCAAGCAAAGAAACTAGCATCAAGTCTGTACTCTGCCTCTTACCAGCGGTTACATTTCCAAGGTAAAGCGGCTGAAATGACCTACACCTCCTCCAGCAGGGGTGTCTGATTAGCAGTGAGGAGGTGGAGGGCTTCTCCACCCCCCTTCTGATCTAATAGCCCCAAGGGGAGCAGCTCAGCTTGTCCACTTCATGTTTCCCATTTGGTGGTTAGAGGCCTGATGGGGATGTTTAAGGATGGGAAGCCTTAACGCTCCCATTTGTTTTCCTGCAGGTAATCGATGGCAGACTCAGGGTTACAGCTAATGTGATTTATGTGTCCTATTTCCACTGTTATGTTTCATGTACAAATTGTCTCTGGTGATGAAATTTCTCCAGTCTTTTCACAACTTGCTGACATTGAATCTCTGCTGTCAAACCAAAGCAATTAATGTTGGTATTCATTGCTTTTTTTTTTTTTTAAATCGACACTAACACCAGTAAATCCGGGCATGTTGAATGTTATTAACCTTTATTTTACCCTGAATATTCCCCAATAAGTTTAAAAATATTTTTTTGTCAGAGACATCAGTATGAAAAAAAACCACCAAGACAAAATGTAGCAGCTTTCAGCAACAAGATGTGAACACTCACTGTTTATTAAATTAGATTAAATCATAATCCTGGTCTTCTCATAATAATCTTACATGCATTCAGTGTTTCCCTCAAAGATGATACTCTGACGTCCCGCTTAGGTATAATTTCTTTATCCATATATTCAAGAGAGAGAGACAGTTGCTAGTACACATCCATAGAGGAGCGACATATCATGTTAAAAATAAAGGCAATTAAAGTGGGCGTACAATCGTCTAGTGTGTAGCCAGCCTTACTTGCAGGGGTGATGCTGCTGCTCCAACAGACCACTCTGTACGGGATGTCTGATACCACAACAGAGTCATACGAGGTCCTCAAGAGTCCAAAAGACCTGAGTCTCATCAGCAGATAAAGTCTGCTCTGGCCTTTCTTGTAAAGTGCATTTGTGTTTTCAGTTAACGTCGCAACATAAGGTCTCGATGTAATCTGAAAAATAAATAGGACCAAGGATAGGGCCTTGTGGGACACCATTTTCTATATTTCAATTTTCAAAATTATTTTTATTGATTTTTCTTGGATGCATGTTCACATTGCAATTAGATGGCACAACAGCACATTTGAACCAAAACATCCATAGTAGGTAAATACAGAAATGACTGTGAACATTAGTGGTGTGGGAAAGAACGTACCAAAACCCCACACGCGAACTGTAAAACAAAAGAAACTAATAAAAAATAAAATAATAGTAAAAGTCCAGAAGAAAGCACAAGAGTACAAAAACAAACAAGGACAACAAGCATACAGACAATAGACAGGACAAGAGATAAAGAGACACACACAGACTTACAAAAGATGGGGGGAGGGGGGCATGATGGGGTGGAGATTCCAGTTGCACAATAATTAGAAGGTTGTCAGTCAAAACATGTATAATTAATCTGCTGAATACTCATCAGTCTAATTGTAGTCCATTTAATTGCTTCACAAAATTAACAAAACTATCCCAAGTCCTATGAAAGTTCAGAAGGGCACCATTTACAGAATATCTGCTCTTTTCCAATGTAAGATTAGACATAATATTACGGATGAGGTGAGTATGGGTGGGTGGAGCAGCATTTTTCCAGTTCAGCAGTATCAACCGCCGTGCCAATAAGGAGGAGAATGCTAGAGCCTTGCGCTGAAGAGTGGTTACAGAAATGTTTACTGGGGTCACGCCAAAAATAGCTGTTAGGGGGCAAGGAGAAATTGTTTTATTAAATAATTTAGAGAATAAATCGAAGAATGAAGACCAGAAGGGATCCAGTTTAGAATATCCCCAACCCATTTTCTATATTTCAACAGTGAGAAGATAAACCACCAACACATTTTGACACTTTCTAACACTCGAGTCGTTTTCCAATCTTCTAACAGTTCAACAGAAAACAGCACTTAAATAAACCTGTTACAGAAAAGACAAATCAACAAGTCGAAGGCCTTAAATTAAAACTTGATTGTTTTGCTTTACACTCCGCATGAAGATCAGAAAACATTTTACCTACATCTTCTTTTAAAGTTAGAGCTAAGCCTTGTGGTTTTTCTCATCGGCAGGTATTTCTTTTTGGTTTCATGTGGCTCTGCAGTGAAATGAATCTTGCCTCCCCGTTGACTTCGATCCTCTGCAGTTTAAATACAAAATAAATCAAATCAGTCTCTTTGTTCAGAGCTGTAATTATGACACTACCTGCAGCACGTTGGTGTCCATTAATATCCTCTCAGCCGGGGAAACATGAATGTGATAAAGCGTGAATGTGTTATATGAAGTGTTTAAAATTTGCAAAAGAAAACAGTGAAGTACTGTATTCATCAGAGACACACACTCCTTTGGGGAAAGCCTTGAAGATGTTTGATTTCTGGCAGAAACACAAAGATTATCAGTTGACGGTGAAGAAGAAAGACGGAGATCTAGGTGGTCTGAAGGTGCTGTACGCAGTCAGCACAAAGGGGGGAGGATGAATAGGCGACTGATTGAACCGAGGATTGCAATCAGCCAAAGGAGAAACTGAACACTTAGAAGCTCGAAGCTCTCTCTGAACGTGTTCTGTTTTTACTCCCACAGCAATGTTTAGAAAACACATTTTCATACCTGATTTCTGCTGAGTTCAAGGTGCAGCTCGCAGTGCTGAATTTTCCCCATGATATCTTTTCTGACAAGGCGAGAAAACATGTTTCTCAAGCTGCTGCTGGTTGTCAAGGGAACATTTCTGAAAATGGAGTGTGCTCCGAGGAAGCTCACTCAAATATTTGCATAAAGGCAAAATACCGCATTAAAAGGCGAGCAGATCTAATAGAACGTTTTATTTCTTAAAAAAGGAACCACTTCCACCACAACTCTAAACCCCGAGATGAGAGAGCCGCAGCGTAGCCGCTCCATGGCTCCCTGTCTCCTGAGTCCTGTGATTGTTTTCTGGAGATGCTTTATGTTATAGAGAGTGCGGCTTGTTTTTTATCATCTTCTATCTGTTGTGTGTTCGTCTGCCTGCAGCTGAGCGGTGATGATGCAGTGTCCCTGTGCAGGAGCCAAGGACAGCCCTCTGAAGGAAGCTGATGGACGAAGAGAGAGAGGGCAGAGGACAGAAAAGACTGCTGGATGTTCTCTTCAGTCTGATCCAGCCTCGTAAATCATAAAACACAGCCTTGTGTTTGTTTAATAGCATAATGACATTAATCAGGACGCAGGACTTTGACACAAACTACCAGTAAAAACACATCAAACCTGCGGATAAAAATCAGCTTCATCTAAAAGAGACAATAACCTTCAGAGACGGTGATTTGACTCCTGCTCCGCTCATGAATTATAAACACAGGGAGACAAAAGGGAAAATGCTGAGCGGTGATAAATAAGGAAATTGGACAGGTGTGATTCAAAGTCTGAGTCCAGGTTAACTGTGGTTTTAATGGAGAGGTTAACGTAGTCCCAGGCGGGGTGTAGCTCACAAAAGGTATTTAAATGAATATGTAAATTAAAGATCACAGGATGAGACGTGGGAGGAATAACAGTGTGCCGATCTCATGCTTATTTTAAGGTGAACATCAAAAATCACAGACTGGCAGAGCGTCCACTCAGTCGAAGCTGTTACCTGAGCGACTTCGACCCGAGTAGTCAGTCGGTAACAGTTTAGTGTCCGGCTCGAGGACGCGGCGATTACACATGAACTAAGTCACCATCTCAGAGAACTTGGTGTTCTCTGTTGTAATCTGTTGATTTCTTTTCTTTCTATTAAAGGTCACATATTCTCCTCCTCTTCAGTTTAAATAAGTCTCAGAGCTCCTCAAAACATGTGTGTGAAGTTTCTTGTTCTAAATCCACTCTGATCCTGTATTTGATCATGCCTATAAACCCCTCTATTTCAGCCCTGCTCAGAACAGGCTGTTTCTGTGTCTGTACCTTTAAATATGTAAATGAGCTGTGTCTGACCACGCCCCCTCTCTGGAAGGGCTTGGGTGTCTTGTGCTTTCTGCTCCATGTCTTATTGTTTACGGTGAGAAGGCAGACTCAGAGGGCAGAACAAACACCTAGCTGTGGGAGTGTCACCCACCTGGGGGAGGGGTTACTGCCCTTTGTGATGTCAAGGGAAAATTTCCAAACGGCCTGTTTGAGCACACATTTTCTGAAAAGTGGAGCAGGCAGAAGACGGAGAGGATGGACTTTTCTCATCATTGGGGGGTTTGCAGACAGACTAGAGACACATATTAGAGTTAGAGAAACATGGGGAAGAGGATTTCATATCACATGTGACCTGTCAGACAAAGTAGAACAACGATTCTATCTTGTTTTATTTTTTGCCTCCTTGCCTTTACCTGACAGGACGGTGGACAGAGTAGGACATCAGGAGAGAGAGACCGGGGAATGACAGCTCCATACATGGGGCAGGCGCACTAACCACCAGGCTACCTGCGCCCCCAGATTTAGGGTGTTTTAATCCTCCATATGGTCGAGTATTTGATTGTATCAAAGCTGAAGAATCTTGCGTTTTTACTTCTTACAACAAATAAGAAGGTTTCTGTTAGAACAGAAGTAACAAGGTAGGTATTTTCTTTAAGACTAGTGGTTAACATAAAGTAAATAATAGTTTTGTGTAAATTACAAAGCCTTTTATTTCATATTAAATAAATAATGAAATAAACTTCTTGACTTCGTGAGCTTTCACGCTGCAGGTCACACCTACACATTCACACACTGATGGTAGAGGATGCTGTGTAAAAAGTCCATAAGTATTAACTCATCCATTCACACACAGTTATACACAATGTGGGGTTAAGTGTCTTCCCAAGGACACGTCGGACATGTTGCTGCAGGAGCTGGGGATCAAACCCCCAACTTTCCGATGGAGAGACGACTGACGACCATTGAACCACAGCGGCCCCCATATAAACGCACACAACCCGATAACCACAGGTCACAGTATTGCATAATGTCCCTGAATTATAAATCAGGAAGTTAAACACGTAACTTCTCAGCACCAGCTGCTATCGAATTGTGTTTAATAATAAAAAAAGAATGAGAAGAAGAAAAACTGACGTGGAAGGAAGACTAATTTACAATATGCAAAGGAGGATATCATTCATCACTCCGCTTGTCACGGCTCAATTATGGTCGACAAATCCAGAGGAAATAGTCAATAAGCTAAGCCGGGTGAAAGAGGAGCGGCATGAATTCTCCGTACGCCTCCATGATGAAGTCATAAACAGCCACGATGGTCGCTGTCAGCTGATCCACAGCTGGTAAATCTGTAACCATACCATTCATGACTGCAGAAATCCGCCTGATTGATTGCAATTAGATTCAGTTGTCATCCCACAGCGTGGTGAAAAGTGCTGCCACAGGGCATAAAAACCAATAGTTCTGACTTCTCAATAACGACAATTCATGAAGTGAGCGCTGAATGGCTTCATACTGTAGTAATGAAAGCAGTTTGGTTCCTCTGAGGGGGGATTATCACTAATTGGCCCAGCTGGATAAACAGAGCTGCTGGTGTTAGCATACTGCACAGCAGAGCAAACACCAACCTTTCCCCACCTTCCTGCATTTTGCATAAGTATTATCTCTGAGCCTGGGCATTATTACATCTCAGGGGATAAAACTGTCCCCTTGACATTTAGTCCCAGCCCTGCGAGTCTCCGGCTCCCTCTTTTTCTCTTCTCATCATGTCACTCGGCCATCTCATCTCGTTTTTTTCCCCTCTTTCCTCACATCTGTTCCTCCCATCTCCCCTTACCCCTCATCTCTTTCGGTCCCCGGCCCCATCTCAGGCTCCTGATTCACTGCTCTGTCAGGAGATCAATAGAAAGGCTCTCTGTCAGGAGGAGCCACTGCACACCCCCTCCACCCCCCCACCCCCACCCACCATGTCTCCACAGACTGCAGACACACAGCCTGCTGGGAGACCGGCTTACTACATGTCATACTGGAGAGCATCTCCTCTGCTCTCTCCTCCTCCCCTCCTCTCGAGATCACTTTTCATCACTGCACCTCAAACCCGACAGAGGGAAAATAAAAAAATGCACAGTGCTTTAATGGGCTCCTCAAAGAAGAGGAGAAGAAGGGCTTTTTTCGGGAGCCAAAAAATATACAGCCCCAGAAAATAGGATATCAGCAAAAGACACAATGTGCAAAAAAGAGAGAGGGATATGAGAGAGAAATAAAAAAAATAGAGGGAGAGAGAGAAAGAGAGAGAGAACTTGTGCATTCAGCTAAGCTGCAAAAGGCTGGCACGTCTTCCCTCCCCCCGCTCCCCGCCTCTCTCCACCCCCTGGAAAAGTGTTCTGTCTCTCTCTCTCTCTGCCTCTTTTCTCTCTGCCTGGCTCTGCAGCTGTGGTCTGCTGAGCGTCACCTCCACACAGCAAGTGCCTTTACTTGAGCAGAAGAGAGAGGAGGAAGAGGAGGGAAGCTGCGAGACAGGGAGAAGAGAGAATCCCAGGAGTGTGTATGAAGGCACCACAGGAGCCTCTCTCCACTTCGCAGAGCGGGCTTGAAGAGTGCACGGAGACAGACGGCAGAGGCAGGCGGTGTTGGAGTAGCACGGCGCTGGCGGTGTTGGCAGAGTGTGCTGAGTGGAGACTGGGGAATCCACTGGCGCTGCTGTTCCTGGTGTCTCTGGCAAGCGCTGCCTGAGCAGGAGACGGAAAAAAACGGTGCAGCAGCCAGGATCTCGCCAGGGGGGGAAGCATTTTACCGCGACAACCGAGCGTGAAGAGGGCTGAAACCTGCAGCACACAAACACACATGGGATAACACACATGCACACCGCTAAGTGGGGAGGGATACTCAGACAGACGCTGCATTTTTAAAGATTCACTACAAACACACTTCTTCTTCTGAAACGCACAAACTTCCAGACACTAAATCCTCCTTTTTCTTGTCCATGGATGGAGGGTGATGGAGAGGAAAACTTCTGGATATGAAATTCTCCTTTAAGCAGGATCTACTGAGGAGATTTTCCCACTAAGAATAACTTTTTTTTATTTATGGGAGTTTCAGATTTAAACCCTCCATCAAAGCACAGCACAAAATCGTCTCTATTCTTAGTGGCAGAGACGGAGAGCGGGCTGTGTGACCATCGGGTTGCCTCCTCCTGATTCACTGTGAACAGTAAGTGGATTATGACAGCGATATTTTGGGATTTCTCTTTTGCTTGCAGAAAAGGGAGAGAAATAGACCCAGGACTGGTGGATTTTACGTGTGTGAGAGAAGGAGAGGATCTGGTGTGTTTTCTCCTCCTGTGGATTACAGATGGGCTTTGAGATCTGTCGGTGCAGTCTCATGGATGATCGCTCGCTGCCAGTCATTAGGAGAAAGTACAAAGAGGGACAAAAGTGAGTATTGAGATGGATTTAAATCTCTGAAGGATGAAGCTCGTATGAAAAGGGTATCCAAAGTGAATCTGTAATGAGATCAAACAGAAGCAGCTTTTTGTTCTCTTGGAAAACCAGAAAATAGAACTCGTTGATGAAGCTGCTGTGTGGTTAAATTATTGATTATCAGGGTGAGTGGTAGACGCACACCCCCAGATTTATTACATTTACAAAAGTGAACAAGTGTGTTTACAGACAATTAGCCAATGACCATAATTCATTAAATGAGGGGTGCTATCTGCCCAGCAGGTGGCTCGGGCGCGGGTGGAGATTGATTGAAGTGATCCGTGTGAATCCCATTAATGCATCCTGGATCGTGGCCAAAAGAGAAGCAATGGAGGGGAGCACCGCTGTCTAGCTGCACTATCTGATCCTCACTGGAACAACTGAGCCTCCCCCCCCCCTGCCCCCCTGCATCCCCTCTTCAACAACACCCCTCCTCCTCCTCCTCCTCCTGTTCTCGCCCAGGCAAAGGATGGTACCTCCACCTCCCACCAACAAGCCCCACGTGTGCCTTTCCACCATCCTGATCATGAGCAGCATGGCGCTGATCGATGCCTACCTGGTGGAGCAGAATCACGGCCCGCGCAAGATCGGCATCTGCATCATGGTGATGGTGGGAGACATCTGCTTCCTGATCGTCCTGCGCTACGTGGCGGTGTGGGTGGGCGCCGAGGTACGCACAGCCAAGCGAGGCTACGCCATGATCCTCTGGTTCCTTTACATCTTTGTGCTGGAGATTAAAGTCTACTTTGTGTATCAGAACTACAAAGCAGACAGGAAGAGTCTGGACGCGCTGGCGAGGAAAGCGTTGACATTGTTGCTGTCTATTTGCATCCCGGTGCTGTTTATAGTCCTGGTCGCCATCGACCACATGGAATACGTCCGAGCCTTCAAGAAGCGCGAGGAGATCCGTAACCGCCTCTTCTGGGTGGTGGTGGACCTGCTGGACATTCTGGACATCCAGGCCAACCTGTGGGAGCCTCAGAAGAAGGGTCTCCCCCTGTGGGCCGAGGGCCTGATGTTCTTCTACTGCTACATCCTGCTGCTGGTGCTGCCCTGCGTGTCCCTGAGCGAGATCAGCATGCAGGGCGTCAACATCGTGCCCCACAAGATGCTCCTGTACCCCATCCTGAGCCTCGTCACCATCAACGTCATCACCCTCTTCATCCGCGGGGGGAACATGATCCTGTACAGGGACGCCCGCGTGTCCGGGATCCTCATAGGAAAGAACGTGCTGGCCATCATCCTAAAGACCTGCAGCTTCGTGCAGTACAGGAGACAGTTACAGAACGCTTCTCCCGCCTTCGGGGTGGAGCTGCAGAAAAACTCGGTGGCCCACGCTCGCCCTGCCCCCACCCCCCCTCAAGTGGTCATGCAGGACCAGACACCCCTCCCCGAGATGACGACGTGTGAACACACATGACAGAGAGACGAGGTGACTCCTCCAAACGTCTGTATGAATGTGACCCTGTGGACGCCGTCAGGGCTCCATGTCCCACGCCTCTTAGGGCATGTGAACGCTCCTGTGAACACGCAGGCGGTAGCGTTCTCCTCTACAGGCACACAGGACGCTGCGGGCGCTCAGTGACTACGGAGTGATGCTGAATCCAAAGCTGTCATGGTGCAAAAAAAACAGCATTGGTTGTGACTTTGTGTGAACATTCAGTAAACTGTGTATTTTTTCTAATTGTACAAAAGAAGAAGAAAAAAAAAAGGCAACTACTGCGAGACTAGAGGATATATTTTTTGAATTGTGTGTGTTGCATTCTAATCTTAAATCTAAAGGGTCTGTGTGCTGTGGTGTGTATTTCTGTAGCTCGAATGTTCTCCGTAGTTGAAGGCTTTAACATGTCAGAGAGAGCAACCAATGAGAGAGAGAGAGAGGGAGGGAGTGTGTGAGAGAGGGAGGGAGTGTGTGAGAGAGAGAGAGAAAGAGAGAGAGAGAGGGAGGGAGTGTGAGAGAGAGAGAGAGGGAGTGTGAGAGAGTGAGTGAGAGAGAGTGAGAGAGAGAGTGTGAGAGAGAGAGAGGGAGTGTGAGAGAGAGAGAGAGAGAGGGAGTGTGAGAGAGAGAGAGGGAGGGAGTGTGTGTGAGAGAGAGAGAGAGAGAGAGAGGGAGTGTGAGAGAGAGAGAGAGAGAGAGTGAGAGAGAGAGAGAGAGAGAACAAGAGCTAAAGCTGTCTCCAGAAAGAAGTGTGTTTTTATATGTGGTTCTTTCATAAAGTATTGTGTATAAGATAAAAGGCTGTCCTGCTCATTCACTGCCTGCTGAGGCCTCTTTAATGGAGTTATTGGACCGGTTTTTAATTAACATTCAGCACATGTCCTTCAATTAACGAGGTTATCAAAGAGACAGATCCTCCTGGCTGATCGTACAATTACAGAGTGGTGTCTTTGCTAACTCGTTCTTTTTCAGTGCGATGCTTATTTTGAATTATTTTCCGCAGTTACAAAAACATTTTGACCACCGCTAAGTGTAGCTTACGCGCTGTCGCCATCGGACAGAATAAACAGCCGAGGGGGGCGACGCTGCACATGGATAAATGATTCTCTAATAAGAAAACCTGTTTAATATCCTCCTCAGGCGCTCGCTGACTGTCTGTGCTCCGGCTTAGTGGCAGATCTTTATAAGCGCTGTCGTTTTTGTTCTTCACACAAAAGGACAAAACGGCTACTTCGGTCTGCTGATGTGAATCCAAACAACAGCCAAGAAAGCATCACGTCTTCTAATATGACAAACCTCTTTCTGTCTCCAGCTATCTTTTTCTCTCCGTCACTTACAGCTGAGTCACAGCTGCTTTTCATTTTTCTTCTTTCAATAACGGAGACATTTTAGTATCTTCCTAAAAGGATGTTTTACTCAAAAGAGACGTTTTACAAACGTAGGCCGAGGTTCAAAATGACAAACTGAACATCGAGGTGGTTCCAGATGATGCAGAGCAAATAAGCCCACTATACCAGGAGAAAAATAAATATGCCATCTTTTCAAAAGGTTCCTTCTGTTATACTCAGGTTACTTCTATTTGCATGGATCACCTGCTTACAGTGACTGCTCTCCTGATTCGAATCAGACGGTCTGTACGAGTTCAAACTGTGAGAGTTCAATCTGTGCAGAACCAAACTACAGGAAAGTGATTCATCAGCACAAACAGAACATCTCATTAAGACTGCCCCAGGAAGAAGAAGAAGAAGAGAAACTTTATCAATCCTGTGAGGAGGGAATTAAAGTTTACACTCTGTTGTTGAACATGCTGCACACACACACACACACACACACACACACACACATGCACACACAGGATCCTGTGGACGTGCACTGATGGAGAGATTACAGAGTGAGGGGGCGCTCCTGAGCTGGTTGGGGGGGTCTGGGCCTCATGCTCAAGGGCACCTTGGCAGTGCTCGTCAGTGATCTCCAGCTACCAGAACAATTTCTAGACCTTGTCTGCACCATGACTTGGACAGGCGATCCTCCAGTTCTCAACCCAAGCTCCCTACAGACTGAGCTACTGCCGTCCCCCCTATTAGTTTATAATGTGAAAACTAAGGCGATTTCATGACTCAGTATGGACTTGGATTGCTTTGTTTAACTGAAGTAAGGTTGTCAAAATTACGATACTTTTCGTAACCAGGTGTTTATAAAAGATACAATCTGTTATTTTAAAGAGCATCGAAAAGTGCCGAAGCTTTGAAAGAAAATTAATTGATATCCAAAATCACATTGGCAACATTTTAGTACAGTGCAATGTAGACAGTGTGCAGGAGTTTGCCTGCAATGTTTGATCATAAAAAACAAGACCACTGAGTGTTGATGTGGTTTCAGGTATGATTACTGTTTGAATTTTTACGAGTATCAAAGTTTATAATCCTGGTATCATGACGAGCTTACACAGAGCAAAGGGATAAAACCTCCAGATTCAGAGTTCAAGGGAATTCTCTGCAGCTTTAACTCTGCGTTGAAGTTGGATAAAAACCTTATCTTTGTTCTCCACCGCACGTCTGAAGGTATTTACTCAGTGTCTGGTTTCTGGTCTCACAAAAGACGACATTGGAGTCGTTTTGAAAGTGACTTTGGTCTTGTTGATCTTCACTCTCTCGTGTAGTGTCTGTCTTCATGTCTTTAAAAAATACTATGACACACCAGGTGTATTGTGTGAAGGCTTTCAGGTGTCCCACAAGGCCGAGAGAAAGAGAGAGACAGAGGGAGATGCCTATGATGAACTCTGTCCAACCAGCAGACGGCGCTTTAATAAAAGAAAAACTACTTTTACAATCATCTCGCAAAGTACAATAACTTGTTTTTCACCTGGAGGTATTCTGAACACGTGAGGACCAAAGGTGCCAAAAGACACACACACCAAAAGCTCCGTTTTGGTGTGTGTGTCTCTTTAAATGCAATGAGCCCCCCCCCCCCCCCTGAGTTTTCCCCGTAGACATCACTCCTCTGTAGAGAGAATAAAAATGGCAGACCAGCGTAAAAGTTTATCTCTAGGGGGTGGAGTCCATGGGTGGAGATATCAGGGGAGGGGAGGGGATTTTTACCAGAATCCCACTGTGACATCACAAGGAGAGCAGATTTGAAACGGAACATTTTTCTCTGTGTTGTAAGACTTATTCAGACCACAAACAAAGGACTGGATGGGTTTATTCACATTTTGTGAGTCAGTATAGGTTACCCAAATATATGTTCAAAAACACTGTGAAAGTGGATTTATCATAACATGTCCCCTTTAAAGTCATACTTAAGTGCTCGCTCTTAATGAAACGTTTAAGACGCCTGATTGGCGGATCTGTGGTCATGGCTCTTTTGTAGCTCAGTCATGTTCACATGTTTCCTGGTGGTCTCATCTTTATAGTCATGTTTTTGTAGAACGAGATGGCATGCAGCAAGTTTTCAGTTTACTGATCCATCAGTGTCACTCAGAGCAGCTGCTTGATTCTGATTGGCTGGAATGTGTGTGTTTGGGGCAAACCAAACAACAAGTTAATTGAAGTTATTTGTTATTTTAAAAAGAGGCTTTTTCCATCGAATCACAGTTTTGATGTGAGAAAGAATCCTGTCAGTGGTGGTCTTGAAAGGTCTTGATTTAAAATATGGAGTACGCCCAGTCTGAGACCGAGACAAGACCGAGTAGAAATGCTTGCGATTCCGAGATGTGACCAAGACTTTCAAAAAGAAGTCTCAAGACCAAGACCGATCTCTACAGTTAAGGTTTCTAAATCACTGATGATGCGTCTGTTTGTATCTGAAAAGAGTAACCATAGCGACAGGGATGATCTAAAAATCTGGATCTCCTGATCCCAGCAGAGGGCTGATTCAGAACCTGGTTTCAAAACCTTCCGTTTTCAGGTCCCCAAAACGCCGTTATTGTGTAAGAGAACCGCCAAAACACAACAAAATGTTACCCTTCTCGGCTGTAAACGTAACCTCAGGCTGGACGAGTGACGACAGCACAAAAATGTGATGACAAAACAACATTTAAACAATGGCGTTGATTCTTTAGTTTTATATGTTTGGATTTGGCGCCTCCTGTGGACAAGATAAGATAAGATAAGATAAGATAATCCTTTATTTATCCCACAATGGGGAAATTTACATTGTTACAGCAGCAAAGAGCAAAGATTGCAGACAAAAAGTGAACACAGTACAATTAAAAAAAAAAAAAAAAAAAATTAAGAATGTACAAAAAAATAGATACTAAAAAATAGATTTAAAAAATAAAAAATAGATCAGCTATTTGACAAAAGTGTAGTCTGTAATATTCAGTGTAACACAGACATGCACATAGTGCACATAAAGTGTAACATGTTATTGCACAAAGTGGATTGGTAAACATAATATAACATTAATATAACATTATTATTGCACAATGTCAGAGTGAATTGTCCAGTTGTGTGTGTGTTTTGTGATCTACTGGGAGCAGGCTTGGTTAAACAGTCTGACTGCAGCAGGAAGGAAGGACCTGCGGTATCTCTCCTTCTGACAAAGTGTGTATTTAATTTTTTACGACTGAAAACCTGGAATTGGTCGTCTTTAAAAGGCTGTTCTGGGATCAGGTAGCTCTAATCCAGTTTTTCTTTGAGAATCCAGAACAAAAGTAAAACCTGATCCTGGATAGAACAAAGGGATTCTCTCTGGATCGTTCTGATGGATTTAAACCTTCTTGAACCATCAGAATCAGCTTTATTGGCCAGGTACGCTCACACATACAAGAAACAGGACTTCAGTAAGCTGAGCTCTCTGTGTGGAAATGTACAACATTAAATATCAACAATAAACAAATAAATGTAACAGATGAGTTCATTTTCATGAAGCCAGTGTGCAAAGGTCGGTATGAGATGAGGTGGGTAACAATATTTACATAATGTGTTTAAAATGAGTACTGCAGTCTAAATTCTAAACATTGAGAGCTGTCTCCCCCCGCCCCCTCCTCTCTAGAATTGATGCTACACTGCTACACAATTCTATTTCACTACACATCTTACTGATTGGACCTTTAAATCTGTTTAATACACACGAATAGTGATCAACGCTCACAGTGCACAGGAATCGACTAGTTCATGTTTTACTCAGACCCTCAGGTGTTACCTTTTTAATCAATTACTTTTAATCTGTAGCTTTAAATTTTGATCACAAAACACAAGAAAACTGGGCGGGTCATGGCCTCCTTTCCGTCCTTAAACTTGAATGATGAACACCTCATCGGCAACTTCTCTTTTCATCATGTTCACCTCCTTTAAGAAGCAGGGAAGCATCCAGATCATGTCCATATCGGTGTGTTTCTTTAAGTGTCTGTATGAACAAAAAGAAGATCCACCTCTTCCATTGAAGCCCCTAAGTGTGTCTTTGGGCAGTCACCCAACTTAATCAAGCCCCTCCTCCCCCCTCACTGCACATCACCCTCGCCACTCTGCCAGAGCCTGAATGAATGTTGCATTCATCCAGATGAGCATGTTTTTTTTTGTTTTTTTTCCCCTTTGCACCGTCGAATGTTAATAAACGGGGATGGCTGCTGGATGCACCTCCACACTTAGCACATTAACACTGACAGAGCGGCCGCTGCCAAGCAAGCAAGACAAACGGCTGCAGTAAATTCACAGCTCGACCTTCGGCAGTCTTGGACGGCAACAGAGGAGGGAAACAAATGTACTTTTCATGGAAGGCATGTTAGAGCACGAGAAAACAAACCAGGACAGATAATGAATGCTCATCAGGTATCGATTGTGGCGTCTGGAAGGTGACTGATGTGACGTAAAGAAAGCACACTTTCTAAAACAAATAGAGGCTGTTTTTAAACGATGCAGAGGACGGCGTGCAGAGCGGCTGTGCTGTGGTTAATGCTTCTCCTGTATCTCGGAGCTGTGTGCATGTTTCTAATCAGGGAGCGGTCAGTTCACACGATAATGAACGCTTTAATCTCGACTTGAGATGCTGTGCACATAAGCAAAGCACGGAGAGGTCACAAAGTTATTCTGCAGAGTTGGAGATTCATCTAATTTCACCCAAACACACTTTACATACTCAGAGGCGTGCACACGAGCTCGGGGCAACATTTAACATCCTTCACCAATTCTGCTGCTGCAATTATCTATTCCTGAGTTCAACCCCTGTGCTACTTGTGTTTTTTATAAGTGCACTCAATCACCAAATTACAGCCAGGGTAATTACAGAGCAGCTCCTCACACACACACACACACACACACACCCCTCGGACATGTGTGTGTGTTATAAGAGAGCAGATCTGAGTGTTACTCTGTGTGCCCCTGAATCAGGGAAGGTTTCACTATCTTGCTCTTGCACAGTTCGCGGAGGATTAACATCGGCTGTGAAGTGTGAACTCGGCGGAAGATCAAGTCTGTGACTCGCAGCTACAGGATGATCTCTGTAATAATCAGGTCACTCTGCTGGACCGCCACAGACTTCTTCCAGTGAAGTCGGCGGGGGACTCTCAGGTGTCGGAGATGAGAGCCGCTGGCTCCGAGCGCTGATGACGAGCTGAATGTAAATGTGAATAGTGGAGAGATGTTTCAATATTTTAAGATGTTGGCAGATGGTGGAGACTGAAATGGGAGTGATTCTGCAGGTTTTACTGTCAGGCAGTGCAGACTTATAAAAGATTCAGATGGTTTATGATTCTCTCTGTTGCTTACAGGACTTTTTCTCAGGCGACTATTTATTTAGAGAAGTATGATTCAAGTGCGCAGAGACAGAATAGAACATTTAGTGTGTGTCGTACCGGCTGTTAACGGGAGTATCGATCACACACCTTCTCCGCCTGCCAGAAGCATCTTTTATTCACTCAGAGGAAGAAGTGTAGAGACCGAATACAGGGCTGCATCTCATGTTTACCACAATCACTGAATCATTGTCTCATTAAGATGATGATCATGTAATTCACACTTCAGTATAAAAACCCTCATCAACATCTCTGAGAGCTCAAAGTGAAAACTTCAAATGGCTCCTCTTCATACAACCAACAGAGTCAAACACAAACCTCTTCAGTTTCTTTGATAAATACTAGATTTCAATCCTCACATTTAAGAAGCAGAGTCCAACAAGTATTTGAAATCTCTGCTCGATAATCATTGAATCATGTTCTCAATAATCAAACCGTTGTAATGGATTCAGCTGGAACTGGTTGCTTAAACCTTCCTTTTGTGTGTGAATATGAAAGTCGAGTTCATGACTGAGTCAGAGACGGCGTTAAAAGAAAGAGATTAACTCAATCAGCAGCACGATGTGTCCCACTTTGATGTTTTTAACGGAGGATAAAGTGAATTATTTCTTGTGCTTTAAAACAAATCATAATTTTCTAATTTAAGGACAAAAACAACCTAAAAATCCATCAGTGTTAACAGCAGAGATAAATCTATACAGCTTTAAACAACTCTTGTGTGCCGCTTTTCAGAATGTTTATCCAATATGTTGAACAGAACGCCGTTCCTGCCTCGTCTGATCCATAAATCCTCTCCACAGATTTTTCTGTACAAGCGCGCAGACGCTTCATATTAAACAGGTTTTTTAATTTCCAGCTCACCTTGGCTCTTTGTTAAACCTGCAGAATGAAATGTTTCACCTTGTGGCAGGAAGCAGATTGTTCCCGCCGCCCCACGCCGTCGGTCATGTCAGCTTTACAACACCTGTCGCTCTTTTATGAGCCAAGCAGATTCCAGCTCAAGGCCATCAGAAAGCCTCCACAGGCATTTATGAAACAGACGCTGGAAAAAACTTTGAGAGCATTTCTTACCTTTGTTGTTGTGACCTCCCCGTGCTCGATGCCCACAGAGAGTAAAAATAATCATTAAGAGGGTTGAATCATTATACGTCTATACAAGGGAGCACACAGTGCTTTAACGACTAATGTGGACGTTTACACACTCATTACAGGCACATCATTACACAATGAAGGAACTGATGTGTGTGAGGTGTAACCCAGGTGAGAAGAAGGGTTTAAGAAGAAGGCGCTGGCATGAAGCGTTTGTGCGCTGATAAGAAAAGTGCTGCACCTCCGTCCTGTCTCCATGACAACAGTCTGTTGAAAACGGACACTGTGTGACCGACACTGCTCCGTTACTTTTTACTGCATGTTTTATATTTCAGATCGTTTATTTCCTGATCAGATCAGGAATGCGGATACAAGACACGATCTGAAGAAGGCAAAAATTACAGGGAATGTTACACATTTGGAAAAGTGCGCCTGTGACGTCAACAGCGCCTTTCTGAAAAGTTAAAATGTTTCAAATTTTTGCGCTCGGAAAGGCCGCACAAAAAAGGCGGATTGCTTGGAAAAAAAACGGTGGACCTTTTATCCAGACGGATGCTTTTTGCTGAGAACACTCTCTCCTCATTGAAAATAACGCGGCTAAAAAAAAAATGCTAGATGGGCATGGGGACTAATGAACCTTTGAGACACAAAGGAGCCTGCTGGTTGTTCAGTATTCACATGTTGATAAGTCAAAAAGAAACTTCTGAAAGCCTCATAAATCTACCTACCATGTGTAAATGCATCGAATGAACATTTATTTTTATTTTTTTAACTAATTCTCACATATTTTAATTATGGCTCACAATGTTGTGTTGTAGCAAACACATGGAGCACGTCTGAATTCATCCCAGTTAATGGTCGCTGGTTATCAGCAGAGAGAAGCAAACTGAAGTCTGCTGACGATCAGTCATCCATGAAAAGACACAGATTTATTTTCCCCCTCATGATCCGCTATAAAGATCTAAAAGGTCACTGATATTCCACTCATTAAAGATCCTCCCCTCCAATCCACCGTGTGCACTATTTAGAGACCATAACGCTGAATCACAGAGACGGAGAAAAGGCAAAAATGAGAGAGAAACCAAGAGAGGAGCAACAATCAGAAAGGCTTCAGTTTGGTGTATTTATGAAGGCATGGTAGTTAAAACCTGGTTCCACTCTAAACAGGCCAGACAATTTTACATTCTGTGCAACAAAATACTTTTTGTTCTGTTTTATTTAGAGCCGTGGTCCCCACCTGGTGGGCCAGGACCACACGCTAACCTCTGGTGTTGAAAAATGAAGCCGATGCTGAAGTGCAAAATCCTGCAGTACATCGAGTGTCCACTAGCGGCTGGCTCCAAAAGCACAGGAAGTCACACACACACACCCATTCAAAAAGCCTGTTTTTACAGCAGACTGGTTTGGATGATATCAGTGATATGATTAGTTATTGTCCTCATGGGCACACACTGTACGGGGGGTGAATGTTTTGATGACTCATCAGTTTTGATTTGATGAAGGATAAGAGTTATTCACAATAAGGCGTGTAGCTGACATGATTGACAGGTGGGCGCGGTGTAACGGTTTGTCAGGAGGTTTAAAACCCGCCTCAGCTCCAGCTCTCAGCCTGTTGTTAGGTTGACTGAAAGTTAGACTGAGACAGCATTTCCAGCACGGAGACCGCCATCGATGGGACTCCAGCGCCAACTGTGGGTCCAAGAGCTGTTTTGCAAAGGGTCACAAATAGTAGAGGAACTTGGGCCCCTAAAAGTTGAGAGACTTTGTCCCCAGGGGATGCTTAGTGTGACACAAAGGTTTTTAGTTGTACGGTGTTAAGCTCTCAGATTCACAGTCATTTTGTCTAAAAGTGGAAATCATCCTTTGTAATTAGCATTTAAAATCAAATGTCATTATATATAATGAGGTAAAATAAGTGTATAAAGAAGTTTTTTTATAAACATGTTTGCATAATTGTTACCCTAATTTACCTTACACACATTTACGCCATCATAAGAATTGTTTTGTATCCCAGCTCCATTGGTTGCCTGATAAATCATTCAACAAAAATAGCTATTGTAGCTTTTTTTAACACTTTATCATACTTAGGGTATTATAAAAACTATCCCTTCATCCAGTGTATCCTCTGGAGTAACTAGGGTTCTTCTTAAAAGCAGGAGATATGATGACTACACACCATCTTTATATGACTGAAATACATTTAAAAAACTACAACAGGCTGTATGGCCGATATACAAATAGACTATATGAAGTATGTTTAATTTCTAAGAACTCAAGGTTATATATATCAATACTGTTTTTTAGTTCATTAATATTTCACAACTGATGTCAAGACAATGCTTTAATTTTTTAGAATGAAATAGAAACAATGTCATAGGTGACAATATTGTTGAAAGCAGCGGGTTGACTCTGAGTGTCATCATATAAATCATATGTAAGATAGAAAATGTGAGACAAAATGTATTAGGAATAACTATAAAATGTTTAATTATATATATATTACAGAATACAATTATATTGTGTGTTGTTGTTAAGTCTTAATCAATTGTTTGTGGCCACCTCCTCCCACATACACATCCATAGGGCCCCATTGTACCAGGTCGACCTGAAATCCTGGCTGCACTAGTTTCCTGTTAGAGGCTGGTGACAGCATAGGGTCAAGTGAAAAGTCAAATAACTTGCTTTTATGTTGAGATAACAGTCTAAAGAAGATAGAAAATTACATATTTTAATGTTTGGTGTCCTTAATTAAAAAATGACAGTCTTTGATATACATACCTTTTGAATTTTTGTTAAAATTTTCAATTTCCGCCTAAACTACATGTGTGTTTAAGTGTGAAAAATTCAAAAATTGAAAATGGTATTGATAAAAACTTTGCATAATTGTAACTAATAACTATCTGTGAACATCCTGTCCAAATTTGGTGAAATTCTGATCCTGATTCCCAGAGATACATGTGATAAGGCTAGAGCGGTCCCTTTTGGAGAAGCCCTAATTTGACCTATTTTCGTTTTTTGGTAAGATGCATAAAACATCCAAAAAAAGTTATTTTGCAGTAAAATATTTTTATACAACCATCCGTTTCATAAACTAGACATGTTCAAGTTATGAAAAAATATGGTCGTGCTTTGTTCTACCTCGGGTAGGGGTATCTCAAAAACTAAAGCCTTTTTAGTTCCTCTACTAAAATGTATGGCTGCCAGTTGGGATGAATTGGATGCTAAATGACGACTCTGTAGGGCTAACCTCTCTTGAGGAAACTAAACTATGGAACACTGAGTACTTTCCCAAGGACAAAAAGCAAAAAATGCCGCTGAACAAAAGATCATCAACGTCCCACATTGAAGTGAACAGTTCACACCTGCAGCCTTCAGTAATCAAAACAGTGCTCAGACCAGGCCGATGCACATTCAACACATGGAGAGTTTAAAATAACTTTCTATGATTATTCTTTGGGGCTGCACAATGGTGCAGTGGTTCCTGGTTTGAATCCCCGTCTGACAGGAGTCTCTCTGTGAGGAGGTTCCTGGTTTGAATCCCCGTCTGACAGGAGCCTCTCTGTGTGGAGTCTGCATGTTCTCCTCGTGCATGTGTGGGTTCTCTCCAGGTACTCCGGCTTCCTCCCACAGTCCAAAGACATGCTCATTAGATTAACTGCTGACTCTAAACTGTCTGTAGGTGTGAATGTGAGTGTGTCTGGTTGTCTGCCTCTATATGTCAGCCCTGTGATTGGCTGGTGAACAGTGTAACCCCGCCTCTCGGCCAAATGACAGCTGTGATTGGCTCCAGCACCCCGAGACCCCGAACGGGAAATGTGATTTAGATAATGGATGGATTATTCTTTGCATTTGTATCCAAACAGATTTCTTAACCCTTTAGATTCTTCTGTAGTATATTTCGGTTCACAGTGGCTTTAAAACCCCTGTCTCTGTGTGTGTGTGTGTGTGTGTGTGTGTGTGTGTGTGTGTGTGTGTGTGTGTGTGTATACTATTTAAATATTTCATTCTCAGATGAATTTTAATAGCATTTAATGACTGTAGTATAACAAGAGGATCACTGGGAGAATCGGCCTGCTGTTCGTACGCTGTGTTTGTTCCCTCTGCCTCTGGGAAGGATTTGATATAAAATATTCAGGTTGCAATTAAAGTGGACACACAGACACACACAGAGTCTGAGACAGATTCAGCTGCCAGGAGAGCCACATCACTCGAGATGATTCCGTCCAAATCTGAAGGAATAGTTTCCGGCCTGTAAAGTGTTGTAATCATTTTCGAAACCGCGGTTCAACTGAAACATTAACAATCGATTTTCCAGCTTGACGCGTTATCCACTCGTCCTCAAACGAGAATTAAAAGTCTTCAGAAGTTTCTGTCTGTTTTAAGTCTGTGTGCTCCTGATTCTTCATCATCTCTGCAAACTAAACTCTGTCCTCGTCTTTCAGCAACACTTTAGACTTAATAAAGTTTTTGTTGTCTTTGCACCGAGCGAGCCCACACAGAGACTTCAAAGTAAAGACGCTCTGATACATTTACTTCATCCTTTCAATTATGAGAATTACCACAATCCACAATACCTTTAATAAAAAAAAAAACAGCCTTGACATTCGTTTTGATGGAAGAAAACGTGTGATTTGATTCCAGTTGGACTTTAATTAAAAGCCAAACAGCATCAGCTCGGTGTCGCAGCAACGAGGCGTGTTTTCATCCTGAAATAATTGCTGCAGCGGCGGCGGCACAGCTCGGGGACTCTGCATCACTCGCTGTGAGAGAAGAGAGCGCCGTCAGATGAATGAACTGACCTTGGCATATCTGGAGAAAAACTTTCAGATTGTTTGTCTTGCATGAATCTACGCTTATAGTTGCTGTATCAAACTTTCTGTTTGTTTGTGACAGAACCAGTGAGAGACTTGAGGGGCCGGAGGTTAATACCACTTTTCAAAAACAACCTGTTTGAAATGAAACATTCCCTGTTATTTCAATAATCCATAGAACAGAAAAGTACAGGAATTATAAGATCAGATCATCGGTCAAGCTGCTGTGAGTGAAACAGAAAGCAGTCGGTGGTCCAATCAAATCCACGGGTCGGTGAATAAGTCATTCCAGAGGAAAATCTCCTCGTCAGACGAGCCTGGTTCCAACAAAGATATCACTTTCTGCTGTAAACTTGATATTATTTTACGTTCCATTGACCTCTGTACTCGGATCTCGGAGCTGGGAATGATGTCACACCCAGGTTAACCGTTCCAATTAAGAGCAACAAGTCGGACAAACAACATGGAGAACCTTTGTTTTTGTTACCTGACGATAACGACACACTACTTGATAGTTTGTGCATGAAAATAACACGTCCACAGATAGAACCTGCACAATACTATCGGTGTGATTGATTTAATTCCACTAAAAGAGGAATAAGTTACAGCCTAAACATTACTGTTGATGCACATAGCAGCCATGTTGGATTTTAACTCAGACAACTGAAGGTTCTCTGAGTTTGCAAGTAGGAATCCTGACTTCAGGGAGGCGTTCCTGAAGACGTTTCAGACCACCCAACCATCCATCATCTATACCGCTTTTCAAGTTCGGGGCTGCGGGGTCTGGAGCCGATCCCAGCCGTCATTGGTCAAGAGGCGGGGTTACAACCTGGACTGTTTGCCAGCCAATCACAGGACTGATGTCAAACTAACGAGCATGTTTTTGGACTGTGGGAGGAAACCTCCTGGCTGTGAGGGGACAGCACTAACCACTGCACCACCATGCAGCCCCGTAATAGACCAGTAATTCAGAATTTCAGACTTCTGAGATCAAATGGAACCGTTAATCTTTTTAGTGTGAGACGTCATTAAAGGCATGTTGGTCTGCATTTTGCTGTCTGCAGTTTAGATTTCTGATGGTCTGCTTTGCTTCACTCATCACACAGAGGAATCTTTATTGATGGCTGTCTGTTTCCAAAGCGGCTTAAAAACCCTCACAGTAGCTTTAAACAGAAAATAAATAAAGTTGTTTACAGTGGTGCAAATGTGGAACTCAGCCTTTTGATGATGCAGACTGTAATTGACGAGATGTTTTAGGATTCAGCTGATCATGAGAGAAACTTTATGAATGCAGGGAGACATGTAGGAGGTGTATCAGCTGGGTGTGAATGGATGTACTAAATACTGCAGGGCTGGTAGGGTGGTATAGATAAAGCTCCCTCTGCAGAGAGCTCGGACAGCTCGGGGAGAGATAGAGGAAGATGAGCAGCTTGCAGCTTGGTGGGGGGTGCGGGGAGGAGAAGGGACGGGGACGGGGGGGGGGCTGCTGGTGTCCACAGAAGGCAGACCAAAGAGCTGATACGATGGGAGCAGTGAGTTAAGCTTCATGGACGGCGGGGACAGACGGAGCATGAGTCACAAGCTCACAGAGAAGGACTGACCCCGCTCGCAGAAATGTCTCCTGGGAAATTGTTCCGCCAAGATAGCGAGGGGGCCGGAGCCATTTGCCTGCCGCCTCTGAACCCACCGCAGTATCGACGGCCGTGTAGTGACACTCTCTCACCTCCTTTGTATCTGTGGACACTAGTGGGATTATTTATAAGCTTATTAGACCGTAAATTCTGAAACAGTGATGGACAATGAGTAGGGGGCATATATTCAGCTGCCAGCCTGATAAAATAGTGAGAACGGAAGGAGGCAATCATGCACCTCAAGCTTTGATGAGCAGTATATATTCTAAAAGTCTGCGGGCTGTGTAGCTGAAGCTTTACCTTACAGAGCAATGTCGACATTTCTCCACAAACCCCACTTGTAGCTTTGACACCTGCACAACCTTGTAGCATTGAGTCTTTATGTTTGACAATCCTCCCTCATGTAACCTCGTTAGTAGAGAAGAAGCAGGGTGGGGGTGGGGGGAGGGGGATGGACGATGTAATGTGACGGACAAAAAGGTCAGAAACGATGAAGCTGGAATGTAAAGAGAAAGAGCCAGATGATTATTAACGATGAGATTTTATGCAGATGATGTTTGAATCTACATTAATGAACCTCCTCTGCTTTAATGTGTCATTCTGGCAGAGATGTTTGTTGTTTAATCATGTTTTTACGAGAGTCCTCAGCATCTGTGCTGCCAGATATTCATCTGTTTAAAGGAATCGTTCACAGTTTTGGAAACACACACATTTGAGGGAACAGAGAATTTTAAGCGAAACATTGAAATCTCTGTTATAAACGTTCCTCTTTTGAGAGGCTGCAACTAGCATCAGTTAGCATAGCTTAGCATTGAGAGGGAAAGCAGCTAGCCTGGCTCTGTCGAGCTTTAACTAAATGAGCCTTTCAGCACCATTACAACTCGCTGATCAATGTCTTCTTAATTATCCAAAAAATCAATGTAGAAATAAATCAGTTTCCCACTCCTGTGTTGGATTGTGTCTCGACTTTGTGCAGTTGCTCGGTAAACAATGGGACACTTTTGGACGTTACTGCTCTGCTCTAACAAATATTCTGTTGTGAATAATTGATGAAGCCAGCTTAGCCTCACTGATTGGTTTGTTTTTGTCGCTGTGTTGGTTCAAGAAGTGAGATTATTTAGAGGAAAACTTACAGTTTTAGTTCCTGGCTAATTAAACAACCAGCAACTTAGGACACAAGCAACTCATACGCTACTTAATGACCCACATCTCTACTGGGAGAGTGGATGATGGGTTAACAACAAGCACAAAACAACCAGTCTTCTTCTTATCTGTCTTTACTAAGGGAAAAAGACATCAACAATCCTGAATCAAAAGCATGGGCCTCCACAAATAAATCAATGTATGACAAAGCGTGAAAGAGCACACACAGACAGGTATGTTTCTCACAGACTCAGTTAGCTGCTAATTGTTGCTAACATGTAAATAAGATAAAGCTCTAATGTGACTGGTTGTACAAAGTGGAGATCAGACTTGTTGGACGGTCTGTTAGTCCAATAAAGCTCACAGAGAGAGACAGATTATTAGTCTGATATTTTCATGAACAAATCTCCAAAAGGCTCCAACAGCACAAACAGACCCAGAGGTTAAAGGTCAGGGACTGAATTAACTGAGGGGACAGCTAGCAGCTCCCACCTGTCACTCAAAGAGGCTACGCCCCCTAATTCTACATCCCTTTAAGCCTTAATATAATGTAAACAGGTGAGTTGTATAAACATTCAGCCCGTACAGTTGAAGAGAGAAATGAGATCTAGAGACACAAACTGTTTTAGTACCAGACTGTAAACATGTTTATTTTAACATGGAGCTCTATGGGGACTGACTCACTGCAGGAGACAGACTCTAGTGGACACTGGAGGAACTGCAGCTGTAAAGTTGAACATTTTAACATGGGGCTCTATGAGGACTGTCTCTGTTTTGCCCAAATTATTGCAGGTTATTTGTGCTGAGAACCCTTCTCATCAGCTGTTACTGTTGCTAGGTTACAAAAGGTAACTCCTGCTTCCCTTTGCCGTGACTATAAGGTCTCTTTTAGTAGCTCCATGTGTTGAAATATCACCAAGAAAACATGAAAACACTGTAAATTAATCGTGTCCTGGCATCAGCAGCAGCTGAAACCTGTCTTTTTAGAAATTTTTCCTAAAAAGACAGGTTGCGCCACTGTTCCAAATGTTTTTACTATTTTCAACGACGAGGGCTGCGAGTACAGCGACTAAAAACAGCTGACACTGAGCTGAGGGCGTTTTGGCACTCAGGACGCTGAGCGCTGTGAAAATTGGTGCTGCCACAGAAAACGACATTGACGGACTGAAGCCCTAAATGTTTCTTCCTAGAAATTTGTGTTAAAGAAGTCAGGTGTCTATAAAAATAATTTTAATAACTGTATTCAAAGCTACCACCCCCCACACACACTAACTGTAATGAAGATTAAAACATAAATATCTCATGTGAGTCACCCGCTGCACTAACTCACCCACCTGACACTGTAAATAAAATCTATTAAGCCTTCCACTGCCACTCAAGGATGACACAGAATGATTCGAGGAACATGTAGCCTGAAGAAAAGACCTTCTTTTAAACTAATAAGATTAAGCAGAAAAAAGTCCCAGCAGCCTCAGTTCTGCTTCCAGCAGGTACTTCATGCCAACCATGCAGCACATATGGTAATAAGCCGCCATGACACTAAGCCTGTGTTTCAAAAAAGGGTTTCGCTGCAGCGTCGCAGATACGAGGAACGAGCCTGGATGTGACAGATCATAGTCCAGATCGAGACGCACGTCACATCTATTTTGTCAGAACATGTCAAAGGCCAGAACACTTTGGATAAAGTCCTGAGCGATGATGTTGGCAGCCGTGTTTGGATTGAAACGTTGGATCTGAACTCCGTGCTCTGCTGGTTATTACGTGTTAAGAGAGCGAGGATCGCAATATGGTCTCTGGTAAATAAGAGCTTCTTCTTCTTCTCGTCTGTAATGTGGAGGGGAGCTTTGATGTTGCAGAGATGACAGCTTCAGTGAGCCATGTTGGCATGAAAACAAGTTAGTGTTAATACTGAGCATCTTTCTCTGCCTTATTCCTCCTGCTGATGACCTATTTCTAAACAAGGAGCAACACATGATCGTGAACCATCGTTTAATGAGGATATCAGGGATACACATCAACAGATCAACAGAGAGAAAATAATCAACGTTCACTTTGCTCCGATGTGTAAATCAGTCTCTCTGCTCTGAATCGGCTGCTGGTCGTCCGTCGGCCATGTTGGCTGCTTCGTGTCTCAGAGTTTCTTCTGTTTAGTTTTTCCTCCCGTCCCTTCCTCTCGTAAAAAGGTGAAGTGAGGACGGTTACAGGAAGCAGGAGAAACAAAAACAAAACGACAAACTCTAAATGAAGTGAAACCTCAGCGGCCTGACTTTGACCACGTTGTGTGGAAGAAGGTGGACCACCGCGGGATGCTGCACGCGAGACCGAGAATTCACCTCGAGTGGAAGTGGTTGGTGACGGTGTGATCGCTGCACGACCATAGACCGCCTGCACGCCACAGCTACGATCTCCATGCTCTGATGAACCTGCTGCATCACGTCAGGACCTCAACTCATCAGCTTTGACTTCACAACGAGTCCTCCTTCACAGACATTCACTAACCACACAGAGGACCAGATGTTCTCCAGAGGCGGATCATGACGAGACCATTTGAATTACTCATCGCTTTCGTACCTCCCTGAGTGGGCTAGGTCGATTCATGAAATGATCTTGTGTTGAGATTCCTCTACCAGCAAGCGTCGTTACAGACCAGCTGCATCGGACACAAGAAATAAAGGAGCTTCATAAACACAGAAAGAAACGTGTTTTACGCCGCAGCTAGTCCTTGATGAATTTTATTTATTTTAATTTTAAATGTATTTAACCAGGAGAACCTCACTGAGATTAAGAATCTCATTTACAAGAGTGTCCTGGCCAAGAGGGGCAGCAGCACAACAAAGAGTTACAGACATGAAACACAGAGTAATTACAAACACAGTTTAACATGTCCTGAGTCACAGAGCACAAAGTCACCAGTCAAAGCATCGACAACCTGAAACATCTTCCTCCAACACCTTCAATCTACTTTTAAAATGATTTAGTGAAACCAGCTCCCCCAGAGACAGATCACCCTGCAGGAGATTCCAGGCCGCCGGAGCAGCGTACCTGAAACTCCTTTACCCCGTTTTAAGACGCACTTTGGGAACAGAGAACAACAACACGTTTTGGGACTGGGTTGCAGAGCAAACACTGTGTCTTCCAGCACTTTTCACATGAATGCAGTTACACAAGTACGCAGGAAGCAGGTTAAGTAAAGCCTTATAAATAAGGACGATGCCGATGAGTTTGTCTACGCTGAGACAATGCAGGCCAGTCGACTTGATTGAACCTCAACGCACCATGATATACAGTATCCAGAGATTTTAGGCACTGAGAAGATGCATGCATATATAAAACATCACCATAATCAATCAGGGGCATGGAAGTAAAAGAAAGCAAAAGAAAAACAAGTACAAATGACTGTAGCTGTTCATCAAGCTAACTAGCCGGTACAATATCGTTACATCACACAGGTATTTGACGTAACATTCAGTGTTTCCACGGCAACATCAAACATATTGAGTCTGTCATGAAGACCGCCACATCAAGACACGTCCTGTTATAACTCTGAAATGAAGGATGTCTCTGGCTCTCTGGCTAAACGTATATAACAGGTTTAGTCCATTTTTATTAATCTAGATATTAAAGTGTAAACATTCTATAATAATCACCGTTATTGAGACGATGATATCGGAAAGACATTTCTGATTAAATACAGTGCGCATGTTGCTAACGCCTCTTGATGATTGAGACTCTAACAGTCGGACATCAAAGTTCTTCACGTCCTGAACTTAAATAAAAACGTTGATATCAGTCACGATGATTCATTCTGTAAACTCTGCTCTTTCCTCCCGTTTGTCCCGTGGACGCGTGAAATAAAACATTGGCATTAAAACGTAACACATTGCCCAATTTGAATAAAATAAAACTAATTGAAAAGCTAATCATGTGTTCTTTGGCGGTGTGCATGGTGGAATTAATGGGTCGTGACTTCAACGCCAAATTACAGTTTAATGAGTTGAGTCACCCTGATTGTTTAGTGAGTACGAGTCATTATCAGTGACACTGATGTGCTCATTAACTCCTGCACTGTTTCCTCCTGCAGCGTCCTGATTCTGTAACTTTGAATGAAGTCTCTGTTTGTGTCTCTTTATCTGACGGATTATAGAACAGAATAAAAAAGAGAACGACGGCTGTTTGCACTTTAATCATATTTCATTTTTATTTATATTTTATTTATTTATTTTAGTTCGCTGCATGATTTATTTGAAAAGAAATCTTCCATTTCAAAGTTTTCTTCAGGGACGTGGCTGCTTTCTCTATACAAACACACACACACACTGACACACACACACTGACTCACACACACTGACTCACACACTGACACACACACACTGACACACGTTGACACACACACACACATGCTGACACACACACTGACACACACACACACTGACTCACACACACTGACACACACACACTGACACACACACACACTGACTCACACACACACTGACACATGCTGACACACACACTGACTCACACACACTGACACACACACACACTGACACACGCTGACACACACACATGCGCTGACACACACACTGACACACACACTGACACGCACACTGACACACACACACACACACTGACACACACACTGACACACACACACACACACACACACACTGACACACACACACACACACGCTGACACACACACATGCGCTGACACACACACTGACACACACACACACACACACACACTGACACACGTTGACACACACACACACACACACGCTGACACACACACACACACACACTGACACACGCACACTGACACACACTGACACACGTTGACACACACACACACACACACGCTGACACACACACACACACACACACACACGCTGACACACGCTGACACACACACACACACACACACACTGACACACACACACACACACACGCTGACACACGCTGACACACACACACACACACGCTGACACACACACACACTGACTCACACACACTGACACACGTTGACACACACACACACGCTGACACACACACACACACTGACACACACACACACTGACACACACACTCTCACACACAGGCCGACACACACGCGCTCACACACTGACACCAAACAGACTCACTAATATAAATAATTGTTTTCCCTCTCTGAGAGAAAAGCAGCCGTATTCCTCGGGGGAGCCGGGCTGCATAGACTCTCACTCATGGATATTTATCCATCGCAGCACAAACAAAGGCCACCTGACCAGCAGCTCCTCTCTCTCTTTTTCTTTGTCTCTCTCTTTTAGAGGTTTGTTCCAGTATCCCCTCGAGCGATCCTGGGCCGGAAATCATTTACTGGCAGTTGTTGCGTCCAACATTGTCACCCAGGCCCCGGTCTGGGACTGAGCGCGGCGCCGCTGTGTGTTACAGCTGCCATAAGGCTGAGAGTCTGGAGGAGCTCCTGCGTGGAGATGGATCTGTGTCTGAGGCGGGACGGTGGGCAGCAGCAGCAGCCAGCTGTCTGTGTGATTTAACAGTGTGTGTAAATCAGCAGCGAGTCTGTGCCCGAGCAGCCAGCCTCATTTCAATGTGTCTACAAATCACAGCGTGCAGCAGAGCTGTAAAGGGCCCCCCAAAATAATCATCCTCCGCAACTCTCTTCCTCACGCACTCATTTATTAAGCAGATCAGCATAAATCTGACATCCATCAGAGGAGACTGTGGAAATATGGCACAGGTTAGCCTGACAGCATGAAGCTGGGTTAGTCATCAGCGGTTGTATTTATGCACAGTGACCTGAACGTCCTGTCCAGAGGAAGCAGCATTTGAAGAGCATGCTGGAAAAATAACAGAAACAATCTTATAAACAGCTTCAACTGTTTTTACAAATCCAGGCCTGGAAGAGGTTTTTATCTACGCTGTTTGAAAAGCTGTATTGAATTAGCATATCTCATGCCGTCAGCCAACCTATGTTAGAGTGAATATTAGAGAGAAGCAACGCCAGGGAGCGAGCGACATGATGATTCACTACCAGCAGATTCATTCACGGCTCCAGAGAGAGAGAGTCACACAAGCACCCGGGGAGGAAACACACTCTGAAGGCCACACACACATACATGCACACACACGCACGCACGCACGCGCACACACACACACACACACACACACACACACTCACACACACACTTTACTCACAGAGCGGGAAGTTGATGAGGAGTAAATACATCGTTGGAGGGCTGCTGGCGATACATTCTTATAACATAACTGGTTTTCTGAGGCCTTCAGTCAAGTCCAGACAGGAAGTCAGAGTTTATCAGTATTCTTCAGGAACACGCCTCCACATTAATGAATTCAGGCGAGCATCCACTTTGTCAAATAGCTTTAATAGAGGGCTTCTTGTTTTTATGAATGCTCCGTTATAGATTTATTCAGATGGGACTGAGACGGAGATCCTCTGCTACTACAAATCAGGCCGCTCTCTGCTCGCCGTCTCAGTTGTGTTTAGAGGCACTTAAGCTGCGTCTGATCTGAAGGTATTTCCTTCTGTTAGATCGCTGTATCGCGTCCCTCCACCGAGTCAGAGACACGGCACGGACAGAAGGATGCAGGCTGATTAAATACATGTAGAGATTAAAGATGTGTGTATGTGAGTGTCTTTAACAAATCAGTCTGAGTGAAGTAATGATCTGATTCTTAAAAATAACCCCCCCCCCCGTGCTCAGTGTGACAGCTGCTAACAACATGCATAGCAGTCATTACCCACACTCGTCAAAGAATCTTTACAAATGAAATATACGCTTCGTCTCATCGTGCGGTTTTAACACAAAGACGCTGCTGAATCCTTTTAACCAACATGGAAATAATCCAGGAACACATTTCATTCAGCGGAGCTCGCACATGCCCACACACGGCCAAACGTAAACGCTAAATGGACTTGAGCTTGTATATATCTTTTCTAGTCTTCTGACGACTCAAAGCGCTTTTACTTCGCAGGTCACACCTACACATTCACACACTGATGGTAGAGGCTGCTGAGTACAGAGTCCATCAGTATTAACTCATCCATTCATACACATTCACACACTGATGGTAGAGGCTGCTGAGTAAAGTGACCATCAGTATTAACTCATCCATTCATACACATACATACACCGCCGACGGAGCAGCAGGAGCCAATCGGGGTTAAGTGTCTTGCCCAAGGACACATCGGACATGTGGCTGCAGGAGCTGGGGATCGAACCCTCGACCTTCTGGTTGAGAGACAACTGACTACCACTGAGCCACAGCCGCTCTTATAAGAGCTATATACATTAGTAACTACCAGGACGACGCAGTGACATTTACAGGGGAACCTGCTGAGTCAGTCCTCCTGTAAAACAACCTGATAATCCGTCAGCCAATCAGGCGTCAGCCTCTTTGACACAGTGTCCCCAATCAGTCAGAATAGAATTATTCTGTGATGAGGAGACGATGCAGTCGACGTCTGACAATAAGAGTTAAAAGCAGTGAGACTTTGTTGTCCCAGCGTTTCCTCGATGTCGTCGTCTTCTTGGATAAACACGACGGAGTCATTTTCAGATGACTCAAAGTTTGTCTCCAAAATCTTTAATTTTGTTCCAATCACGTTTTTTTTTTATTGTGCACTCGGAGAAAAAATCCATCAAAGCTGTGATTTGTTGTTTGCTTAGACGTCTAATAGATTTTTTTAGATTTTAATTTAACATGTTCGGTATTCTCTACTCGTGGAAATATTGATGAAACTTAGATATCAGGACGGCTGCTGTTCAGAGAGCTACATTGGACCTATAGAGGATCTATAAAGGTTGGACCGGCCTTACAGAGAGACATGAAATCAAAGTCATCCCCTGGTACTGATGGACTCATTTACAGAGGTTATGGTCCTCCAAGAAGGCAGCCCGGGTCTCAGTCTGACCTGGGGCTACTTTCCTGCGTTTTATTCTTTACTCGTTCCTACTCTACCCACTGTCATAATAAAGCTCTGTTAATGGACAGAGAGCCTAAAAGACAGAACTGACACATTAGGTCCTGAGGTCCTTAGAGCACTTCTCACCAGTGCTCATTGTTGCTAGGTTACACAAGTTAACTTCTGCTTCCCTCTGTAATATCCGTTGGGTGTGTTTTAGCTCCGTGTGTTTATTTTTTCATTAAATCAAAGAAATGTCACAAAAAAAAACATGAAGACGAAATCCAGGAGTCCTGACATCAGCAGCAGCTCTACACCTGGAAACTGTTCCCTCAGAAAGACGAGACACACCAGCGCCTCCTCCACCATTGTTGTTGACAAACATGATATCAGAAGACCCGCCCCTTCTTGATTTTGATTCGTCGGTGAAGGAGGTGACATTGACGAGTGTCGCGCTGCTCTTAAATATGAACTATTTTCATATGAGAGGGCTGTGAGCACAGCCACAACAAAACACTGGCGCCGAGGGCGTTTTAACGATGAGGACGGTGAGCACTGAAAACACCGTCAGTGGACAAAGACCCTAACTGGACGCTGATTCTGTTTTTGAGTTCACAGAACACTTCAATGTTCTTTATTTTAAAACTAGATGAATTTCAGTCTTCTGATTTTACTAGCTAAGTAGACAGAAACTGTTGCCCTTCAGCGACTCCACAAATGGAGGTCGGTGCTCGAAGAGAAGGACCTCAGACGGTCAAGTTTTGGATTTTACCATTGTTACCATGGAAACCAAACTGTCAACAACAAGAAGTCCATCAACTTTTAGATGTTACCTCAACTTTATCCAAAGAGACAAGGTGAGAAAACACAAGCTCTCTTTACTTGTTTTATTGATCGAATAATCTTCAATGATCTTTAACTTTCAGAGTATCGTCACATGGATCATATCGTAGCGGTACGCACCGTGCCGTGACCTCTGTATTGTGATACGTATCGTGTGGCGGCTTCTATATCGGGATATGTATCAAGTCGTGGACTCTGTATCATGATATAGATAGTTTCATGTTAATTTCAGTTGTGGGAAATAACGAGGCCTCGCTGAAAAAGTGGGATGAATTGGTAATAAAACCAGATGTTGCACAGTTGTTTTACTTTCCTGAAGCGGAGCTCGTTGATTTCCAAAGTGGCGCTGCAGGTGTACCAAGGTCATCACCCTTTGACCCTTAAGGCCGCAGACAAAGATGCAGACGATGCTATGAAGTATTTGTCAGGCTGGGTTTGAGAATACGTTACTGAACACTTTGCACTGCATGCATCAACACAGATAGAACAACTTAAAACAGGCTCCACACTATCCAACGATTACCCTAATGATGACATCACAGTGTGCTCCTGGACCCGCCCACTCCTCGAGTGTGTTTCTCTTTTGATTATGAGCAGACTTATGACACACTAGGGTGCTTTTCACTAAAGCCTCAGTGCAGTGAAGGGTAATAATGTGCTATTAAGATGCAGATTCTCACACGACTCGACTCTGTGCTTCTCCACATCCTAGCGGTTTGAGAGGAGACGGGGAATCTCTGTTCCCCAGGAGCTCGCCATAATTAATTTATCCTCCACCACCAAAACAACATTAATTAGGAGAACGAGAGTCGGTACTGTTCGGGAGAAAAGGTTCAAGCACCACTTTAGCAAACGCTATAATAAAATGTTTAATTCATCTGCATGCACGCTAAAGAGACGGCAGAGAGGTGGCGAGGGGAAAAACTTACAGCGCTGAGAAAACCATTAAAGCCACTTCAGAGCAAACTCGCCGTTATCACACACGAGCAACACCGACACGTCTGTCTTTCTTCTGTCACTTGCACGCACGCACACAAACACGCACGCACGCACGCACAACACCACACACACACAAACACGCACGCACACATTCATCTGCATATTGAGAGTGTTCTCAGCAGACTCTTCCACAAAGCTCATGTCTGAATAACGGTGCTGCGGAGTCATGCACAAACACTCAAACTCTGGAGTGTGTGTGGACGCACAAACTCAAGGTCGGCGCCGTCATGTTCATTTCACAGGACGTGTCTGACGAGTCGTCATCTCGTGATGTGGTGAAATTTAGATGCAAACAGCAACAACTGGAGACCAAGGCAGTTTACCTCAGAGGGGGCGTGTCCTACATGAAGCCTTTCAAGTGTTTGGGGACATTAACTAACTTCACTGAATACTGAAAACAAAAACTCTGCTGCTCTTTCCAAAGGTTATCGTCCCGTCTTTCAGAGGACATTTTACTCTCACATGTGACTTCTTCATGGTTGAGTTCAGATTAAATAAATTAAGAACTCCCGCCTCTATTGATCAGGATTAATGTCTCTGTATCACCCGCAGTATCGTGGCTGACACTGAGGAGAACGTCATCCGTTTATGGCCTCCAGTCGATGTAAATCAGCACATTTGCATTTTGACACCAGAACATATTTTCCGTGCGAGCACAGTGGAGTCCCTCGCAGCGACAGAGGAGCACTGTTTCACACAAATGTGTGTGAGAGACGTGAACTCTGGCTGACAAGTGACAGCCACATCATGAATAAAACATCACGTGTGCAGAGAAAAGACATTCTGAGAGGATGCATTATCAGTCCTGAGCGTGTGATGCAACATGAAGGAGTTGTTGCTGCTGTCCTAATCTTTCATTCCAGATCCTGAGGCGCTACTGTGAAAGACAAACAACTTCTACCAAGGCTGCACCTCACCGTTCACTCTCTCTCTCTCTCTATGAACGATTAACGTCAGTTATCCCATAAACTTCTCCTGTGTCTCAATACTCAGGTCTGAAATGGTCAGACAGAGGACTCTCCAGGATCAGATCATCTAAAGAAGCTTTCACACATGAAGCCTGGACAATTTCCTTTTCACCATCATCCCCCCCAATAGTCCACTACTCCTTCACATTGAAAGGAGCCAGTTGAGGTAGTTTTTCGGGCACGCCCAATTGGGAGGAGGCCCCGGAGATAGACCCGAGAGTTGGAAAACGTTTCTAGGGAGAAGGAAGTCTGGGTTGACTTGCAGCACTTGCTGTGCCACCAGGACCCGACCTCTGATAAGAAGAAGAAAATGGATGGATGGACACTTACTTTTCTAAACCACATGTTATGGAACGATAAGTTGTCCATTACTTCGATAAATAATTGTAGCGAAAAGTGCGAAAGCTTTAACAAAGCATCTTTTTGTCAAGACAGGTAGGAGAGTAGGAGAGACTCAATATTCAGCACCTCTGCCATCAGTTTGTGAGTGTGACCTGCGGCTGCATGAACAATGTTCAGCCTTAAAGTCCGACAAGATTCATTTTTGTATCTTTTCAACGATTTAAATTATTAAGGGCCCGTTTCCACAGATAGTTCTCCTTTTCAATACAAACCAGTTTAGTTCAGTGTTTTAAGCGCTCAGTGTCCTAAGTGCAGAAACGCCCTCTGCGTCAGCTGTTTTTTGCCGCTGCAGTCACAGATGAAGACCGTGCATACAACTAACAACTAACTTACAACATCAGCTTCATCAACAACAATGGCCAAAAGACGCCTGTCTGACTCATCTTTTGGAGGGAACAGTTTCCAGGTGTAGAGCTGCTGATGTCAGGCCACGACTCCTTTACATCGTCTTCATGTTTTCTTGGTGATATTTCTTTAAATTAAAGCAAATATTAAACACACAGAGCTGAAACACAGCAAACGGATATTACAGAGGGAAGCAGAAGTTAACTTCCGTAACCTAGCAACAATAAGCGCTCTGAAACGGAGGTTGTGGGGCGCTGTCTGTGGACACAGGACCTTATTCAACATTTTTCTGAACTCCATCATGAATCCACTTTTCTGGAGTCATGATAATCGAGAACGCTCGCTCCCCGAGTCTGAGCCCGCGGATGTTGTGAGTGCGTCCATGTGATGTGAGGCAGCAGCCGACTGGAGGTAAACGAGCCTGTTCTCACCCTGCTGACACGGCTGGATCCTCTCCAGATAGCACAGCGCCGCACGCACACACACACACACACACACACACACACACACACACACACACACACACACACACACACCTCCCTCTAACGGCGCTCTGACAGAGACTAATGTCCCGACATTAAACTCCTACGTCTGACCGTAACCTGGCTTTGTTTTCTCCCCTCACTGACACACTTTTACGCCGATGGACACGTCTCTGCTCTCATATTCATTGGCTGTAAATATTTTAGCAGTCGGACCAAAGTAAACACCGGCCAATTCAACAGGGCTCAGTCTCACATTTGTCAGTGCTTCCTGTGTAATTACAGCCGAGGCTCCGCAGCCAGATTGGGCATTAAGAAAATGCATGAGGTGATGCAGGGTTTGTTTTAGGTGAAAGGAAGCAAAGGTTAGGTGTGTTGTTGTTTTGTGTGTTTGTGGGTTTGGATGGTATTGTGGTGCAGGCTAAAAATGAGAACTTAAAGGAGCAGTATGTACCTCCTAGTGTTTAAAATGGGTACTGCAGTCGGGTTTCAAAACATTGTAGAGAGCTGTCTCCCCCTGCCCCCTCCTCTCTAGAGTCGATGCTCACACAGGTGGTGCCATGTGGTGGACACTGAAGCTTCAGTGTTTAGCCAGCTCTGCATCGGTCTGTAAACCTTTCTGTGTTCTAACCTCTCTCCATTTTTCAAAAGCATCTCCAATATTGATCCTAGTTTGAGCACGTTTCTGCTCGTGGAGCTTATTAGAAACATGCAGAGGCTTTTTAGGTCGGGTACAATCACTTCTATCTGAACCACTTCTCTTGCCCGCTTCCATCGCTGCAACACCTGTTGACCTGATAACTGCTCTCATATCTGGCAAACCGAGGGGCGTCCAAAACCACCGTGTGTGGGGGTGTCTTAAAACCGCCTACCTTCTCTGGTCCAAACAAATCCAGAGCATTCAGGAGCAGAATCTAAAGTTAGAAGGAGGACATACTGGCTGCTGCATTGTTGTCAGAGAAGCCAGCACTTCAACATAGCATGTTTCCTTAATGTCTGATCATATAGTAAGATCACTTTATTATCTCACTCACTACACATCTTACTGATTGACTTAGTTTGCTTCCCATTATTTGTCTAAAAGGGAGGTTTTTCTCTGAGAGGAAAACAAAAACAGTCCTTGACGGTTAAACTGTGAGTGAGGGGGTTCTAAAAATGCATTTAGCATGACAGAGAGATTCGGATCAGATTTAATTGGCTAGAACACAAAAACAATACAACGTAATAATGATGCAATTATGAGAAATACAACTGCAACCTCATCGTAAAGTTAAACACATATCAAAGGCACGAGCATGTCCAGAAGCTGAATGTATTCTTCAGTTAAAAATACATTTAAAGACTTTATTCTGTAACATAAGAGCAGCAGTGAGAGGAAACATGAGCCTGACAACTCGCCTCACTTTGAGCTCTGAGGAGTAAATAACCACGAATCTGTTGTTTCCAGAGGGAAGTAATCAACTGTTAAACAAGCAGTGTATCTCTGTGTTTTTAAAACAGTGTGTGCATCACTGCTGTGACAAATTGAATTTTAAGTGTGAAGCTGTGTAGAAACACGTCATCCCGCATTACTCACACAAGAAAGAAAATCTGTTTTCATCGTGTTCTGTGAGGCGGAGCGATTTCTCTGCAGGAAACTTGTACAAAAATAATCACACTGCTGCTCCCAAGATTATGTCAGTCAAAACTTGTATTAACCACAGTCCCCGAGCGAATCATCTCATAACACTGAGGCCGCTCCAAGGTGACTTTCAAAGTCAAGATATTCAAAACTGGATCAGCTGGTGAGAGACGAGAGCCAATCAGACGACTTGTTTTAATTTTTACATCATGTTTGATTGTGTTAAAACAGCTGCATCCTTCACGTGTTGGTTTGTTGCTCAGTCACATTTGTACTCATGAGCTGCTGCATGGCGGGTCGGTTTCTATGTCTGCCGTTGAACGGTCGGATTTCCTGTTTTTGTTTTCAGTTTGACGGGTTTCAGGGGTTAAAATAAGAGTTGTTTTCGACATTTCAAATGTGACCTCTTTAAGGGCGAGACTCACAGAAGCATTTTCTGGCTTTTCACTAAACGTGTGCAAATGAGTCCAAAAGACACCGTCTGATTCAAAAGGCCGACTCAAAGGGTTAAATGCTAACCGCCCTGAGGAGCGAACAACATCTCTGTGCGTGGGTGCTGTTTGTATATCTAAATGAGCCATCATGCAGACTTTTGGGGAGAAATTGCAAAATCAAGATAACCAAAAGGATTGATGTTCAATTTTTTTTGTTTCTTTTTAGTGTTTTATAGAAACACGTCATCGTGCTTCAAACTGAACTTTTATTCAGCAACATGTTCTGGATTATTTTTTTTACAGTTCATCAGCGAGACTTACACTGTCGCTAGCTTTTATTTTATTTTTGTGTTCTTGGGTTGACTTTTGCAACCTGCAAATTCTGTTGAAACCATAATTATGTCATTTTCTCTTCACATAATTAAACATAAAGGTAATACACTCGATGCTCCGTGAGGCTGAGTCAAGTCCAAATCCTGTTGGCGTGCTACGATGTTAATTTTGTAACCTTCGCATGCATATTTGACTCTACACTCTAAGAGGGCCATCTGTGCATGCAATAAACAATCTGGACTCTTTTATGTTCAACATATTGTCATTAGTCTTCTTGTTGTTACATTAAATTAACTTCCTCTGCTTCTTCTGACTTAAACCAAAATCAAACAAAGGATTCATCTGATGTTTACAAATCTGATAATCTGGTGCATGTGTACAAAATATCCACACAGGTGTTTAATTATCAGAGACTTTCATTAACTTTGAACATCTTCAGTCATAAGACGAATAATGAAACCTTTTGGAGGTATCAGACAAAAAGAGAGGATGAGTGTACAATTATAAAATCTTGGCAGTTCACCCAGTCATTGTTGAAAACATTAGTTTCAACCATAGACGCAGCCTGAGTGACGTCACCTGTCTGTTCCTTTCAGTCAACCTAACGACAGGCTGAGAGCTGGAGCTGAGGCGGGTTTTAAGACTCCTGACAAACTGTTACACCGCGCCCACCTGTCAATCATGTCAGCTACACGCCTTATTGTGAATAACTCTTATCCTTCATCAAATCAAAACTGATGAGTCATCAAAACATTCACCCCCCCCCCCCCCCCCCCCGTACAGTGTGTGTCGATCGAGACATGAGCTAATCAGACCTATTTGTTTTTTTGAACCAGGCTGTAAACATGTTAATCTCTGCTGTAAAAACAGGCTTTTTAGAATGGGTGTGTATGTGACTTCCTGAGCTTCTGCAGCCAGCCTCTAGTGGACACTCGAGGAACTGCAGGATTTTACACTTCAGCATCAGCCTCAACTATCAACCTCGGAGGTTGCTGCTTGGTCTTCACTAAAACGATGAACCGAGCTCTAAACAAATTGAAGATTCCAATTCAATACAACCTTACAGCACAGCCAAAAGTGAACAGCAGACTGAAAGATGTGATGTTTTATGTCCACATGCCAGGAAGAAAATATGATGAGCTTTATCAAGCAGGTAAAACACTAATCTGTCTTGTTCAGTAATCAAGACGGAGACAGATGCTACAGGAAGAGAGAGAGGAGGAAGTCTGACTTAATGCAGTGAATGTTTCTTTGAGTAACTTCCACCAGAATGTGTTAGTCTTCATTATGATAACAGCTCTAAAGCAGGGAGCGTGTTATCATCAGAGAGTCAGCCTGGGTGCTGCCCTGAGCAACACTTTATCTGCAGAGGAGCCACAGAGAGTCCCTCCTGCAGGAGCCGCAGACTGCCCGCTCTGGGCTCTATTGTCCAAGAGGATTGGTTTTTATCGTCTGAGTTCTGAGGAGCACATTTAAGCTTTGAAAAATAAACCCAAAAATTACTGGAAAGAAAAAACCTTTGTATTTAAAAAAAATGTCTGAAAGGACCATTTATGCAACCAGTTTGAACGTAGAAAGGTAAAGACATATTTATCCCCTTCTTCTGAACTGAGCAGCAAACACCACGACTGAGAAATGAAGAAAGAGGTGAATATAACTGCAGTTCCTCCAGTGTCCACTAGAGTCTGTCTCCTGCAGTGAGTCAGTCCTCATAGAGCTCCATGTTAAAATAAACATATTTACATCCTGGTACTAAAACAGTTTGGGTCTCTAGAGCTCATTTCTCTCTTCAACTGTACGGGCTGAATGTTTATACAACTCACCTGTTAACATTATATTAAGGCTCAAGGGGATGTAAAATTAGGGGGCGTGGCCTCTTTGAGTGACAGGTGGGAGGTGCTAGTCCCTGACCTTTAACCTCTGGGCCGTGTTTGTGCTGTTAGAGCCTTTTGGAGATTTGTTATCAGACTAATAATCTGTCTCTCTCTGTGAGCTTTATTGGACTAACAGACCGTCCAACAAGTCTGATCTCCACTCTTCACATCAGAACTTTATTATATTTACGTTAGCAACAATTAGCAGCTAACTGAGTCTGTGAGAACCAAACCTGGACTATTAGCTCGTTCACTGTTTGTCATATATGTGATTTATTTGTGGTGGCTGGTGCAGGTGAGTCAGGATCATACTGAAGTTTAAAATGTTGGTATCCTATCTGCCTTCAAAACATAGTACTCCTATCCTCTTGCTGCTCTCCAGATATGTCCACTTCTGACATCAGAAAACCAACATGGTGGCTCTAAAAAAGCAGAGGCCCTGCAGGTTTACGTCCATTAGTGAAACAGTTTATGATTTTCCCTCACATCTCATTCACAGCTAAAGCTATGCTCCTGGATCACCAGTATCTTCTTCATTATGTTATTGACCAATATATAATTGAAAACGGCTCACAGTCTGTGCACCAGCCCCGTCTGAGAGGTTACCTTGAGAATTTGTAGACGACCCCTCATCAATATTCACGAGTGAAGGATGGAAGTCAGCGTTGTTGACCGTGCAGTTATGCTAATTGTTCCTGTAGCATGAATATCTATCACATGTAAAGATCATTTACAGGTGGTAATGGATGCATTTGAGGAAGATAAAGATATTAAAGAGAGTGAGGGACATTTTAAATGACAGGCAACACATGTTCTAAAGATCTCTGTGATGACGTTGTGCCTTCAGAATCATCTTTAACACAGCAAACATTTGCTTCTCTTGCTTGAATTAGAATGAGAGGAGGGGAGGAAAATGTTTCATACCTCTTTACATTTTGCAGAAATGATGTATTTTCTCAGTGACACTTGATTTAGAAACACATTATGAGGACTTTTCTATTTTTCCCTCATTGAGCTCTCTCTGTAAATACAGCGTATAAATGACAGGTGCATCCTGAGATATCAAACATGTCAGACTAATTCTGAATAATTTCCTGAGCCGGGTGACAAATTCTGCCTTCGTCCTGCACTATACACAGCCGGCGAGCGTAGGCATGCATACAAAGCAGGGTGGAGATTTAGCTTGGCTTGTTGTAGCGTGGCTCCCCGCCTCCCTGCAAAGCGCCCAACACTTCCCTCTGTGCCTCTCGCTCCAGCTCTCTCTGACATTAAAGGGCATGTCCTCGGAGGTTTCTATCTGCCCCTCTGTGTCTGTCAAAGCTTCACGTCCCCGAGAGACACAGAGATTAAAAAAAAAGAGCACAAAGACACGCAGAAAGTGTGTGTTGGCATGGATGAGACAGCATGGGATTTCTAATCCTCAAACAGTTCCACAAACATCCAAGTGGGCAAACTTTTTAACTTTCACAAAATACAGATTGGAATGAAAAATAAGCTGCACGGCTCACGAAGAAAAACAAGTATTAACTTGTGTTTGTAGCAACAACAGAGCGCCTGGTGGTCTCTTCTTGGATTCAGCTGGAAGAGTTTCAGAAGAGAACACAACCTGAATAATTAATATCAAAGCTCAACTCGGAGAGAAAGTTCTGAGCTGGATTCTGCAGCTTCTTATTGAGACGTTTGTGTGAAGGTTCTGTGCAAAGCTGTGGATCAGTGCTGAGAGCCAAACTGAGACCATGACCCAGGATGAGGTTCAGATCTCAGACTCTCTGCACACAGGGACCAAGAGTTCTCTCCAAGGTCTCCAAAGTGTTCAAGAAAAACTTTCAGACCAGGATTTCAGGGTCATGTACTGAAACCAGAGAGATGTACAGTTACTTCTGTTTGTTGCTTCATGCTGATTGGTTGTTATGATACTAGTATTTTAACCCTCAATATGATTCTAGTCAAAATTAAACCGTGGTTACAAAAAGTAGAAGTTCTAGGCACCAAATATCGAGTAACTGCTAGGGCCGTCAAAATAAAAACGTTAATAGTATTAAATACAGAAATAAAAACTTATCAAAAGTTTCAAGGCCTTTTGATTTTCATTTTATACATCAAGAAGATCAACACCATCAGGGATCTATTGATACGACTGTCTGACCTCGATCTCTCCTCCTTCAGTTCATGTCTGCGTCTAATGACACAAACCTGCACACACACGCAGACACACACGCACACGCAGACACACACAAACACACACACACAAGCACACACACACACAAGCACACGTACACACACACACCCACCCACCCACACACACAAGCACACATAAGCACTGGGGTTCGTCCATCCTTTGAATAAATCTAGTGATGTGAAATCTTTCTCGTTAAATCTTCTCTTGTTGCTGTTTTCATCTGTTTTTGTCATCGTGTCTCAGAGTGGATGAGATTTCTTACTTTTGGCTCCAGTTCAAAAGTTTTGTGCATGATAAACTTTAAAATAATTTCAGCTTCTCCTAACAAGCTCAGCTAAAGTAAGCTACGTGCTCTCAGCTCCTACAAACATGCTGAGTCTGCTGAAAGTGCTGAAAGACCCCGTTTACACGAGAACATGAATGCTCTGCTGAAACTCTCTCTCTCTCTGTTTGCTTTCCTCGTGTGATAAACGACCTGAACTCTGTTCTTCTTTGCTTCTTTTTAAGAGCCGTACCTGAAAGACTCAGTAACGCCTCTTTGTTGGCCGCACGCTGCACTTAGCTGTGTTTGAAACTGATTCCAGGAGAACAAATAGCTTTTATTTTGAGCTCATAAATCAGAGTATCCGACTGGAGAAACACAATCAGACTGTAATCTATTGAACTATAACCTCATCGCATGATACAACACGATGAGAGATGCTGCGTCATGATGGGATACATTCAGAGTTCATGTTCAAGATTTAAAGAAGAGATTGTCTCATTGCCTTTCATCTGCAGGTCACTTCATTTCCTGTTTGGATGGCAAACATGTTTTTATTTTGGAAGGACGCAAAATGTGCTACTTCCTCTTGATCTCAAAGTCAAAGAGGAAATGTGAACAGCCCAAAGAACGTTAAAGTTCAGATCTTCTTCAGATCAGTGTGTGTGTGTGTGTGTGTGTGTGTGTGTGTGTGCGCGCGCGTGTTTGATTTCTTCGCTTTCTAAGTCGTTACATTCCTCCCAGGATGTTTATGTGTTTATGAATCTGTTTGGTTCTTATTTAAATTATTAACAGTTTCTTATATTTAGACAGAATGATGTCAGGATGGCGTCAGACTTTATTCTAACGGACGGTAAGATTTTCAAACTGCTGGTGTGGAAACAAGAATCTAAAATCCACAGGAAAACAAAGTGCGGTGACAAAGCACATCATGCAGAGTTCCTGTAACGTTTCATGTATTCTGAACGCTCTAAAAAAACGTTTTGTTTTTTCCGGCTGAAAGTATTCCATGTGAACGTGCCTCAGACTGCATTAACTTCAGGACGCTGTGAGCTGTGAAGCAGAGAAACAACAAGAGCTCTCAGATCAGAAGAGGAGCCGAGTCCTCTGCTGCCTGCAGTCCAAACAACTCTTCTCCTCTGATCTCCTGCAGAGACGGACGGAGAGCTGAAGGGTCTCAGTTAAAGATCTCCACTAACAGGATATCTTTGGTGGACCCGGTTGTTCACTTAGATCAGGAGTGGGGGTTTTTCTGGAGGTGTTTTTAATTCTGCATCATACTCCTGAAACGTCAGACCCAGCCCTGTTTGAAAGCCTCAGAATAACTATTTATGTTATACCTATCTGCCAGTTTCCACATGGTCCATGCTGTCCATCAACTCCACTTCACAGTTTTGCTCTGTCGGATGGCGGGTGCTCTCCCCCACTGGGTCTGTTTCTGAAGCGTGAGCAAAGACATGTTCACACATCTCATGAGATCTACAAGATCACATGTGAATAAAGAGAACAACGTTCAAACATCTTGTTGCTTTGTCTTTCTGAGGATGATTTGATGTTCACTGTGATGGAATAAACGATCAGGAGTCAGTATGTTGTGTTTCATTTTGAAATTGACCAGACGCTCTGTGCGTTTCTTGACTTCCTGTCCGGGTCGTCCCATTCTGTCCAGCTGGACGCGCACCTGCAGCATGCTTCATCCATAATAGACTCGCAGCGTATTTGAAACGGAGCAGAGCGAAGTGGAGCGGCTGGCACGTCATTCTCTGTGGTCAACAAATGCAACTACACAAACCGAGCATATTAAGAAAAAAAAAAACTGAAAAAATCCAAAACAAATTCTACAACAGGATTGTGCTGCCAATGAAATAAAAAACCTGCAGTGGAAAATTTAACTTATTAGGGCTGAGTAAAAAAATAAATCGATTCATCAATGCAGTGAAATATATTTTCCCCAATTCACTTCACATTTAATGGCTGCATTATTTGTAAGAGCTCCAGGCCTGTAGGGGGCGCTAAGTGGGACTGGGGCTCTTCTGTCATTAAAAACTAAAGAGAGAGAGCTCATTCTAAATTGCATGAAAACAATGGATACAGATGCATTGATGATATATTTTAGACAGTGTGCAAGAGTTTGTCTGCAATCCTTGGACATAAAAAACAAGAAATGACCCAAAATTTGGTTTTAATGGATTTGTATCGTAGTCATTTGTATCGTAGTCACAGAGCACTCACCACAGCCCCCCTCTCACCCACTCAATCCACTCTTTTCTTTTCTTTTCTTTTCTTTTCAGGTCGGAGATTCAGGACTCTGACCTGGAAGAGGGCAAGCTTTTAAAAAGAGTTTTGTCTTCTCAGCTATTGAAGATCCAAACAAGCCTCCACGCTGACTGGCCTCTTTCATAGTCTATGTGTTTCTTCCTGTTTGTTCTCTGTTTGCTGCATGTGCCATGTCATCATATGTATACCTGTGTACCAACTAATTTCCCCCTTGGGGACTATGAAGTATTGTACAGTTTAAAAATCCCACTTCCCTCTAATGTTACATTTATCCCCTCGTACAGACACAGGTTTGCCCGTTAACAGAAGCTGCTGCTGCCTTGCCAACCAGGTTTTATCTCCTCTGACAATCGCTACACTGGTACTCACTGATGGCGGTGCCTTTGGGAGCCATTTTCAGTTCAGTAAGTTGCCTGAGGGCTCTTTGAAATGTGGACTTGAGGAGTCAGGGATCAAACCATCGATCTGTCAATTAGCTGATGATTCTCTCTCCCTCCTGATCCACAGCGGCATCATTTTGATTTCTAAATGTGCTCCGAACCAGATCATACAGCAGTGAAGTATTTCCTCTCAGCGAGAAGAAAGTTCTCAGAAGTTCAGCGACCTCTGACACGACAGGACGAGAGTTTACCAAAAAAAATGTTCAACATCAAGTTTAGTTTGAGTTTTGCTCCCAGGTTGATTTTCTTTTCTAACTTCTTGCTGTGAGTCTAACGCAGTGACGGCTGGTCAATAGAGGGCGCTAGAGTACCGCCACCTCTCCTCCCAACAAGGAGAAAGACAAACCTTCACTCAATGAGACTTTGTAAAAATAGTTAGTCATGTATAATATGTTATACATACATGTAGAGTTTAAAAAGGTAGTAAACTGCAATAAAAATGAAGATTTGAAACGTCTAAAGTTACTGATCAGTGAAGGGTTCCTGGTCTCGGATGTGAGACTCCAGCGCTCTTGTCTCTCGTTATTTTTTGCACATGAGCATTTCCTCCTCTTCAATACAAGAGAGAGGAGCATTGAGGAGCACAGGTTCTGAACCCATCACACACCACCACTCAAAAGGAGGCAGCAAAGGGACACGTCTCATGAACTGAGACATACAGAGCGAGTCGTACAGCGTCACTGGATCAGAGAAGACGAGCATGAGTTAGCAGTTTTTCAAGTTTGTATAAAGAGATTAGTAAACATATGTCGGTAAGTACGGTACCATACCATGAAAGGACACAGTATGATACCATTCGATATAAAATGACACAAAACGGTTTGTAAAGATGTGATATGATACTATAGAGCTCAACAGTGACCGCCCACTTTTTCAGTGGCTCTAAAAAGTAAATTTCCCCGTTCAAATCCTCCCTTGAGGAAGGTACAAGACTGTGTTCAGAATATTTCGTCCTGACTCAAGGAACTACACATCCCACAATCCATTGCGAATGATATCATTTCTTCTTAAGTGTAACTTTAGTCGTTGTTATCATTTTTATTCTGTTAATGCACGTGTTGTGATATCTTGTAGTTTGTATTGTTGAATATAAACTACATTCACTGCAGCATGACAAGCGTATTAGTACATTTACTGTTAGCTAACTAACTAACTAGCCTGCTAGCCAAACTTATCTGTTCGCATATGGTGCCGAGGGGCGGGAAACATTGCCATGGTAACATCAAGCTCAACCAATCAGAGACGTCACTGTGGCACTCTATGATCGTGTTCTTTTCCCCGATATCGTGATTAAATCTTGTTGATATCAGACAAGTTTGTTTCTCTTATCGGAGCATATATCATCGTATTACACTCAAGTAGCTCGTGGTCAGTCTACCTGTGATGGTTATGACATCATAGCGAATAATCAAATCCACTATGGAGAAAATGAACGGGATTTTTACTTCTGGAGCCACACTGTTGAGCTCTATACCTTAAAAAACAAAACCAAACAGACCATATGAAGGTAACTGATACAGCACATCAACACAGCAGCACAGAAACCTGTTGTTGTGAACACGATATAAATTGTCGCTCAGGAAGACAGTTTAAACCTTTTTCTCCCAAAACAGACAACGTGTGATATATTCTGAGTTTTACGGTAATTAAACGACCATGTTGTTCTGAGCTCTCCTGAGAGATCGATGTTCGTTTCATGTCTTTGTATATTAAATTAAACACGTCGTCTTTTGTTGAATAAAAAGACGGAGCGTTACTCTGATATCGTTCATCATAACTCCATTTCCTTTGTGCTTTGTCATGATTAACTTTTCATTCATTGATCACAAACCTAATCACAGTTCAACTTGTGAGTGTGAATATTTAATACTGAGTCAGATGATAGATGAACAGACTAAACACAGATGGAACATTTCTCCTGATGAGAGAGATGCAGACGCTGTTTCTCAGATCTCAGAGAAATTTCCTCCCGACACAAAAGCTGAAGATTGTTTTGATCGACAGCGGAGTGCGAGGATGAGAAAAGGTAATGGTCTCACTCACAGAAATACAGAGAAACAGGCAGCAGGGGAAATGGGACAAATATGAGATTCAGAGAGGAGCAGAGGACGGAGACAGCAGGGAGAGACTGTGAGATGAGGAAGATTAAAGAAGACCTCACGCTGGTAACTCATCCTCAGGTTTGAGATGAGCTGCAGAGATTCATTAAGAGCTCGAGCGGCTGCAGTCTCCATGATGCCTCCCTGAAATATTTCATATATCAATATTTCAACATCTAAAAGAACAAATATAACGTATTATTATGAACTGCTGGATTCACAGGGAGGCAGATGGGGTTGATGGTGATGTGCAGGACTGTTACACAGAGTCTGTGTAGTCTAGGCAACAAAACCCTTTAGGTCCAGGAAAGAGACTGGTAGGGGTTTGATTTACAGTAACTTCAGTCACTGCTGTCCCCACTGCTCTGTATAAAACATATCCATAAACACCACCAGAGGATCTCTGAACCCATCAGCTGTTGTCTGACGAAGTCTCTGTGAGCAGCGGTCATTTTGGGGATTTCCGATGATGAAAACTTCAACGGACGGAGGTTGAAGTAAGATCTGTGTGTATTTCACTTTGAGTCTCATACGCACCACTTAAAAACAAAAACTGGGGGAAAAAAAACACTCTCACACACACACACCAATAATAACAAGCTAACTAGCAGCTAAATCGTAACAAATAAGAAGACAATTCAAACTGGCATTTCTGTTGTTGCTGGCATTTATGGTGATTTTGGACACTTTCTGTCAGATTGTGCATGTACAATTAAAAAAAAACACTGTTTCTTTGGGGGGCTCTGGTGGGACAGCGGTTAGTGCGCGCGCCCCATGTATGGAGGCTGTAGTCTTCCAAGCGGGCGGCCCAGGCTCGAATCCAGCCTGTGGCTCCTTTCCCGCATGTCATTCCCCACTCTCTCTCTCTCTCCATGACTTCCAACTCTATCCACTGTTCTATCTCTCAATTAAAGGTACAAAAAGCCCAAAAATAAATCTTAAAAAAAAAACAACAGCTTTTTTAGATGAATTCAGAATCTGTGTGGGGTCGGCACTAAAAAAGATTCACAATATTATTTCAGTGGTTGGTTAAGCAGCTTGGTGGCTGTTGCAGAGAGCCGTCTGTGCCTTGAGCTCCGCCTCCAGAACGTGACTCAGTCACCCGATATGATGTTTACTGTCCTGGACTCAATGCAGTTTTACATTCTCGTCATTTACAGCCCCCTAAACTGTATCCATTAATTAAAGACAGCTTATGTTGTCAAAACTTTGTTTTTAGAGGACGAAGACGACACTGACAGTCAATCCCAGAATGATTGTTCCACATTTGAGAGCCCTGAACCAAAATGTATGAGACCAAAACAACTGGTCTAACTCTTCACTAATCGATATAAAATGAATGTTGCAAAGAGACAGAAAGATCAAATCACAGTATAGTAGAAGTAGTAGTAGTATAACCGTTAGAGGTGGGCGATATTGGAAAAATTTCATATCACGATTTTTTTGTGGGCAAAATCCCGATCACGATTTTATCACAATTTCTTTCATACTGATCTTTAGACAAATTTGTAAGTTACTGACCTGTTCAACCAAACTTATTTCCATGTATAATGTTTTTAAATGCACAAAAACTGTGCTGACAAGTTTAGTCTATTTGAAAAACATCTTTGTAGGAGGTCTGGAGGTCTCACCCAGAACATCTTTAGCACCAGAAATGTCTTTCCCTCAATTTGATTAATATTTATGCACAATTTGAAGGTTTTCCTCACCACTTTGAAATTAGGATTTAGTTATGTGTCCTCTTTTTTATGTTCATCAGAAACATTTTCACGCAGTGATGCATTCATTTAAAAACATGTAGACTTCAAGTTCTTGTGTTTCTCTTTAGCCCTGCAGAGTTCCTACAGCTGTAGTTTCATATCGGCTCTGCAGCCTTTGTTGTTTTTTATGACATCATTGGACTAACTTTAGTTTTGTTTATATATAATCAAACATAATACAGAATGTGTTAATTCTGTGACACATGATCAAAGTAAGTTTTACTGACAGAAGAGTTTAATTCACAGAGGGGGCGGGACATTGTTGATTGACAGACAGTCACCATGGTTACTCACTCTCACCTGCCTGCTGCTTTGTAACGTTGTTTAGTGTAATCCCTATAAATTCACTTATCACAACAGGTGAGCTTCGGGTGGAGAAGCTTGATAGTTAACTTTTAAAAACCGAGAGAGAGCAGAAAACACCGACAGCAACATTTTAAACACCGGGGTTATATCTCCCATCACTGTCTGTCTGAGCTCCTCTCTGTCTGACTCTCTGCAGACTGTGAACGTCTCTCCGGGTGGTTAAACGGTTTCTTGTGTCGCTATCCGAGATGTAAACTTAACTGTGCAAACTATACAGATAAGTTAACTGTTGCTCACGCCGTGTCGGTTTGGAAAAATATCAGAACAGTTGCATATAACCGGGATGGAGTTGTTTTTGCGGACTTTACTTTTAAGTTTCGTTTTCGTTTTCACCGCTGCGGAGCAAAAGAGGGGGAGACGCGTCTGTGTCGGAGCATGATAGAATAAACACATACGCCCGGTTCTACGATCTCCCTGTTTTGGCAGATCGTCAACATGTTAAAGGGGTCATATTATGCTTTTTCTGGTTTTATATGCTCTTTAGTGTGTTTTCCAAGTGTCCTGTGCATGTTTAGGCACATCTATGTGCAAAAATTCAAAGTCCGCAGAAACGCAGCTTCTCCTACGTCCTCCTGTTAGCTGCAGCATTAGCTGCATGTAATGCTCGGTTCTAGCCCCCCTCGAAAAAAAATTGCCAGTGTGACGTCTTGTCAGTGTGATATCACTGATCTAAGCCCATTGGCTCGTTGTGGCAGGCCCAGCAGCTCATGTTGCATGCCCATTAACTTCTGTAGCACGCCCACGATATGCCGTTGCCTGCGGTAGCACAGTAGTGCTAAGGTGCTAATGTTTATGCTCCCCTCGGAGCCAAAGTGGCTGCATTCCCAATATGGTAAAAGAGGCGTGACATTTCCGAGAACCGCGAGCGACTGACCAATCAGATCAGACTTGGCACACGTGGGGACTCTGAACGTGGGCACTTCAGAGCCTTAGAGAGAGAGTCAGAAGCGAGCCGGTGCATGGAGCGGCAGTACATGAAAACATACACTTTTTTAGAACTTTAGCTATTGTGAACATACTTTAGTAGGTACATAGATTAAATATAGAAACCCCAAAAAGGGCATAATATGACCTCTTCAAAATCCTTCACGATCTAAAATCGTTATATCGGCCACCACTAATAACCGCTGCTGTGTATGCTGGACATGCTCTGAACCTCACGTGCTGCAGTCAGTCGCTCAGTGTGGGGATTAAAAGCACAAACAGCTCTTAAATGTCATTCAGCAAACGCCACGGGAAACACCCACTCAGTCCACACAAATAAACCTCAAATTAAAAAAAACTCTAACAATGAACATAAACCTGTAAAAGAACAATCATGAATCACAGGGGTGTACTCTGAAGAAAATTTAGATTTGATGACTTTAATGGTCAGTGTGATTAAATGACTGCAGTGTAGGAGAGGTATTTCCTTTTCAGTGATAAAAATATGTCTTTATCTTTAATGCTCATGAAATCTCACTCTGGTGATGAAATGCATCTCTTTGTGCTCTGACAGGCAGAGAAGGAATATGTATGGCAGCGCAAACGAGAAAGCTGACAGTGAGAGAAAATGTCTGATCAGTGAGAAAGAAAAAGAGGTAACTGTAAACAAAAGGACTGATGATAAGAAAAGAAAAAGGCTGATTATTTACACAATTACACAAATATTTTAATTGCAAGTCTTTTTTTTTGCTTGAGTGAGATTATATCTCTCTCAAAGTCTTATATTTTCTTTTGGCACAAATATGATTTCATAAATAAGATGAACAGTTTAATAATACCTCACTAAACAATAAGTATCATAAAGACTAGAGACGAACTCATCGATGCACAAAGATCTTAAATGATTATTCTTTTAACAACCAAGCTTCTTTGACTGTGTGAGGACACATACACTGTATAGAACTGCTGTTTCCATGGTAATGCACATTACCTGACAAGGTCAGCTGTGTTTGACAGCGTGGACGGCAAGGGTGGCCATCTGTGTGTTCTGGAGAATCACAGAACGGCCAGTACTCCAGGGCGGCCGGCGGCCAGCGACCGCCACGCAGTCGTCACCAGTTTTTTTTTTTTTCCTGCTAATCTACTGTTTCACACTCCAGTCCGGTAGGTGGCAACAATGCGTCTTTAAGTTGGATGCCAGCTGGCAGCCGCCTGTGCCCACCAGCTAATTGAAAAAAAGAAGAAGTAGCAGCGAAGACGATCTTTGGTAGTAGAAGTGAAGCACAAAAATATGGATAACGTCAGTAAAAAACGCAAAGAAAAGGGTGGGGCTGAGAAGGCGAGGGGAAAAAAAATGCGACATTTAGAAAGTGAAGCCGCTAAATGTCGCAAGCTCACTGAAATGTTCAGCAGCACAGCCGGCAGCAGCACTGCGGCACAAGTTGACGTTAGCAGCAGCATCCAAGAAGTTAGCAGCATGAATGAAGAAGAGAGTGTTGAGGCGAGCCAGACAGTTGTGCAGCCTCAGCATGGTAGGGCCACATGTGATGATGAGGGACAGAGAGATGAGCTGGTGGAAGTTCCACAGAGAGATACAGGGCAAGTAAGTATGGAACATGACACGAGAGAGGGAGAAAGACAGTTACTTGCTGGCTGATGTTAGCAAATGTTATTCAGGTGTTGCTACATTTTTATCTATACCCAGTTTGTGTTGCTCAGTACAATACAAAAAATTAAATGAAATAAAATAAAGTGAAATAATGATTGTAGTAGTTAAAACAGCTCCACTTTAAACATTTTAGGTGTAAAATGCCACATGCAGTAATATTAAGAAATAGGCTATATACTGTATATATAAAAAACTGTTGTGTTTTTACTTTTTAAAGTTTTGGTAACGTTACAGTTTTCTAATAATACTTACAAACTTTGAAGACTTTGAATACAGAAGTTACATTTGTAGTGGTGTATTTTCATTATTATTTGTGCAGTAAGTTAATTACTGCATAATTTAATTAAGATTATTGAGTAATAAAGTAATCATAAGATTGCATGGAATAGATGATGTTATAATCAACATCAGTGCTGTAATTTGGTGGTATAGTGTCATGAGCCATGATTAAAGTATTGTGACACCCGTGCCAGGCGTTGATGACTTTCCACGTACCGATTGTTGTGGGCCGGCCGAGTCAAAGTCCAGGGCTGTTTTGTAGTCCCAGTTCGTCCCTGGTGGACGGTGTTGCATTATGCAGACGAGGGGTTGCAGCATTGTGTTGACAGTTGAGGGAATCATGGTCATGGTCGCTCCGAGATCTTCAGAAGTCCCTCTGGGATCAAGGGGAAAAAACTGAACTGGATCAACCTGGAAAACAGATTTTTTTTTTTATGCAAGCAAGAGGAGTACTGTTTCCTCATCAGCCCCCTTTACCTGTGGGGTCCCTCAGGGCTCTGTCCTGGAGCCCTGTCTCTTCTCTCTCTCGCCCTGAGTCCTCATATTAAAAATTACAGAATCTCTTTTCTTTGTTTTGCAGATGACACCCAGCTATAAGTTCTGCTGCACCCTCAAAGCCCTGAGTCAGCCCACCTGCTTCATTTGACTGCTTCTACGATATCAAAGACCGGTTGTCCTTAACTTCTGAAATAAAACTAAACTGGTCCGCCAGGCATTTTTGAGGCTAACTCAGCCCACTGTTCATTTTGGAGACATTTTTAATTATACATGTAAATTCAATCAACTAAAAATCTCAGTGGTTAGAGGCTGTTTTCTCCGACTGTGAGCCTTAGTTAAATTAAAACAGTTTCAGTAATCACAGCTTACATGGACTTCTGTAACTCCCTGTAACCTGTGAGTCACTCTTCCCTCTCATATCTGGAGCATGTGAAGACCACCGCTGTGAGGTGGTTTGCTGTCCTACACGCTGTCATTAGATATTTGGTTGCACACCATCTGACCCTCCCTGTCCACACTGCTGTGTCTGTATCTGTTAAATATTTACTTCTATCTTCCATGAATTTAAGTTTTCCCTTGGAAATCTGAGTGACCTCAGGTGCTAGTGTCTTGAAGGTGGACAAACAGAAGTGTAGTGCTTAGTATTTACAAGCTGTAGAGTTTGGCGGTTAACCTGTATCAATACCAGCACTGGTATTATATTCTGCCAAGACATGGATTTTTGCAATACTGCATCAGCGGTTTAGCTACACCTGTTTGGTTGTAGTTCAACACTGATTGCTCGACCGTGAGGCCACAGTGGCGGATAAATAAAAGAAGCATAACAGTGATTAGTGACAGACAACGGCTCAGGTTGTGTCTCACGGTCTTCTGCATGTTTCGCTCCGACACTCAGAGCAGAGCTAGCGGTCTCACAGGCTCACTGATCGGAGGGCTCCGCCTCCTCCTCGTGTCGGAGCGGGTGTCAGTGTTAGCAAGTGAAGTGAGTCTGAACGTATGTTTCAACTGATGTCTCCTATAAAGCCAAGATGATTCAGATGAAATAGATGCAGTTTTGTAAAATGAAAGTGGTATTTAAGTATTTAAACATTGACAACCTCAGTGCTCACATCGGATCAGCACGGCAGAGACTTTCAAAGGACAATTCCATTAATAAGCAAAACACAAAATAAGCTGATTATTTCAAATTATTATTATTTCTTACTAAAGCTGCTCTGGAAGCTTGATAATGACGTATACAGAGTTTAATGAGTCTCTAAAAGACAGAAAAATTAGACAAATGTGATTTATTGATGTTTTGTGTAATAAAAATTCACAGTTTGTTTAATGCGTTTGTCAAAGTAAGTCGAGCAAACAAAGAATGTAACCAGCCCGATGTTTAGTTTTGGTAGTAAATTATTTTATTGCCAATAAATTAGACAGAATTTGGGGCTTTATTTGCAGAGCATGTTCAGCCTTTGGCATTATTCAAATTAACAAACATCTGGATTTATTGAGCCTGAGAAACAGCTGGTATGCTTTTCCTTTTTATTGATGTTAAACCGTAATCACCGCCAGCTTTGTTTTAATAATTTATCGAGCCGTTTATGGATAATCTCAAACTGACCAACCTGTGGAAATGTCTTTTTCTTCTTCGTAGATTTGGTTTATGTGTTCCTTAAGCTCAGATAGGAATAAATAAATGTACCTGCCGATGTTATTTCCCCCTCTGTCGGGTAATCCAAACATCCAGATTGAATGTCAAAAATGCATCAAATGTGTCCGTGCTGCTGATATTCTCAATCCAGGTGACACAAGCAATCTTGTAAACATACAAGGCCGCAGCAGCAAAACCGTCCCTGCTGACTTATGGCTGCACAATAAACCATCCTTTAAAAAGAGGAATTTCAAGCAGACAGGCAGGCGATGTGTGATAGATTAGTTGTGTCAGGTTTTATATCAGCCATTTAAGTTGTCACCCTGCACAGCAAACAGCCTCTGAGGCAGACGGAGCTCTGCACGTTTCTGCACACTGAGCATTCTTCTTCTGCTCATGTGTTTAATAAAGCTGCTGACTTTGATTGAGTGATTATATGTTCTAAGTTAGATATAAAGATCAGGCTGGACTTTGTATGAGACACATAACCAGCCTCACAAACATCATGTCCAGTCCAGTGTATTCTAACTTATTTCCCCTTTTCCGGCCTGTTTTCATCCATATCAGCCGTTCTTAATAAACCCATTCTGGATTTCTCCTCGCCTCGTATTGGAGTCTTCCCTCTGGCGGCCCACGCAGCTGCACCCCCGCCCTCTCTAATAGTATTTTCTCATATCAACCAGCTTATCAAATCCAAATTCACATGACGGATAAATCTGCCCGGGCTGATGCGCTGGAGTGTCTGCTGCTGCTATCAATCAGCGTGTTGCCAGGTGATTGTGTTCTGCAGGGATGTACGGCATTATGAGGTCCATTTGGAGGCCCAGCTGAGTTACAATGGCTCACATCGCTCAAAGTCAATCCATGGCGTTGCTCGCCTTTCCCTAATCTGTGCTCTCCTGGAGAATCACGGGTTATACGTCCTCGTGTCTCTTCTGTGTGATCTGCTCTCCGTGAAGAACGGAGACAATTTCCACCCTCATCCTGCGGGATGTAACGCCCATTCGCCCACGGCGTTCCTTTAGGTGAGAAAATTAGTTTTGTGTTTTCATATTTGGTTTCAGGTTGTGAAGTCATTTTGTGTGATTGGGACAGTGCTCTCAAAGCTTTCCAATAAAAAACATAATGAACCATGCAATAGAAAACCTTTGTGCACCATGCTCTTAATGTGTGCAGACCTCTGATCGACCTCTTAAACGTTCAAGGACGAGCTGAGTTTTAAAAAAAATACCTTTTAAAATCCTTTTTGTCTATTTTAAACTAACACAGTAACCAAGCTCTCACCTTAACCTTAAATGTAGGGCTGCAACTAACAATTATCTTAATAATCAATTAATCGGTTAATTATTTTTCCGATTAATCGATGAATCGGATAAAAACATTAACATTTTGAATTTCCACACGTTTATTAAAAAACAGAACATTAGTTCATTGACAGTGCAAACAAATGTGCAAAAACAACAGGTTACTGCTTGTACGTCTCCATGAGCTTTGTGAAATGGGTCCTTGAGGGAAGAGTGTAGCCAGGGTTCAAGGTGGGGATCATTGTAGTGAAGTTGCATCTTCTTTTTCAACCATCGTCAGAGGCCTCTTGTCAGCGATGAGCATGTTGAGGATACTATCTGTCAAGACGGATGCTTGCTGTGGTGTACATGATTGTTTTCTGCAATGACAAAGATAGTATTAGTATGTAAAACAGCACAATTTACATCTAATCAATATGCCTTGTTGTTTTAGTTATGAATTATTGTTATGTAAAGGCAAGTAAGTAACCCAAAGAGCACTTGCAGAGACAACACACATTTTTATAATATATATTTATTTATACTAATACAGGTACCCTAAAAACTACTTATTTATACAAATTTAATTAAGTGTCTAAATGCACTTGCATACAGTGCAGTGTATTAACTCTCACCTTATTACAGAAAATTAACGCTGGAAGCTTAATCATCAAATTATTAAATCATTGTAGTCAGTACATTCGTTTTTAATTGTTTTATTTACAGCAAGCTGACAAAGCGCTTTAAAAAAATTTAAACTAAAATAAAATGTAAAAAACACAGAAATATATTCCAACGTCAACAGAAAATAATATGGGAAAAAAGCAAAGAATATATCTGACAACGTATTGAAAGTGGGCCTTAAAGGCAAAATAATAAAGTTTTCTTTAGTCTAAGCTTGTTTGGCGTTGGCAAAGTAAAAAGTTTTCTCTACCGCCGTCATTAACCAGCTAACGCTAACGTTACTTTAATGAACTTTTCATGCTTGTCAAGCTGGATAAAAAGTAAACGCAAGCACCAGCCGAGCAACCGGAGAGACTAACGTTACATTTTCTTACTTGAAAACGGAACAAACATGGGATTTTGTAGTGACCTACCCTGCTGTCGAGCTCCCTTCCTAGTCAGCAACGACTCCGACATGTTTACTTTTCAGGTGCTGCATCATCACTGTGGTGCTCCTGTGCCACGCCATATCACTATTGCAAACTTGCAACTAACTCATGTTTTTATGCATTGTGAAGTGCTCCCACACCTTAGAAGATTTCGGTTGAACCGGTTGAACCGGTTCTCTCTCACGCTCTAGCTCCGCCACGCTGTGCTGCTGTCGGCATGTAAACAGTTTGGCGTGTACGTCACCACAGTCTGTGACATAGGGAGTGACGCATTAATCGCGCAACGCAACAAATCGATAATGAAATTCGTTGCCAACACTTTTATTTATCGATTTTTAGCGATTCGTTGTTGCAGCACTACTTAAATGTGTTCAACAAACGTTTGATTTCAAGCATGATTTAAACTGAATTGGAAACAAATTGATAAAATCATATTTTCACAGTAGGCCTTAGAGATGCACAGATCCACTTTCATTTTAGTTCAGATCTGATTGCGATACAATTATAAAAGTGTTATTGTTGTTGTTGGTTTTATGTGCAAAAATGCATAAACATTTAAATAATTCCAAAAAAATGTATCTGAACTTTGTGCTGGCTTCACATACAAACAGGAAGCAGCAACAACTGTCTGAAAACTGAAGTGTAGGAATTGTACTTTGGATCACATAGAAGGAGCTGTTTCATCTTGTCTGAGCGTCGTCATGGAGACGATTTGTGGACACTTCTCACAGTTCAGTCTGAACGTCTTCAAAGTGAGACTGTATCTGACAGAATCTTTAAAGTGCCCAATGATCGTTCTCAAACGGTATTTACGTCAACATCGGACCTGATACAGATACTGGATCAGATCGGTCCCATCTCTAACTCTGATCAATAATTTACCAGAAAATAAAAAACTGTTTTAGACCAGTTGTCACAAACGTGTGTGCCTGGTCTTCTTGGAATCTGAGAAAACTCTCCTTCTCCTCAAATGAGTAGGATAGGTAACATCTTCAGTGCTACAGAAATGTATCGTGTTTGAAAGCTGATAAAAGAGGAAATTCAACAACTGTCCCAACATCCCTGAAATCGCCCGATAGAAACGGAAGAAACTGTTCCAAAGAAAAGCTGATAACAAACTCAAGAACCAGACGGAGAGGAGGTGAAAAGTTTAAAATGAATTCATTGAAGTACGCTGCATCAGTGAGATACACACCTTCACACACGTCCATAAACTTTCAGAAATCTGATCTCTTCAGTCTGAAGTCTCTCTGACAGAAGCCGATCGTGAGTTTGAAATGCCAATTGTAATCTCTAAGTTACTTTCTTTAAAGCACGCTCTAACATTTAAAGTCCAAGTGTCTGACGAGAATCACTTTCTCAGCTAATGTGACATCATGAATCATCAAGGTTCAACAATGATCATTTATTATCCACTCTTAAAGCAACAACATGTAGGAATTTGGTTTGAAGCGCGTTGGCGCCTCCCGAAGGTCTCTGAGTGAAACTGCATTGTCATGAAGGCAAAGCAAGTTTATTTATAACTTACAGTTAAACATCGGGGAAACTCAAAGTGCTTCACACAAGACATCAAAAGCCTCACGACAAAGGGGAAAAGAAACACTCATAAAAAACATTTAATTAAATCAGACACACTGCGTGCTGTTAACTCCTCCCCTTCTTAGACAACGTTTATCTGTTGACCATCTGAGGGTGGAAAAATCGACAAAGACGTGATGAGAAGATAAAGAAACATGTCGACGGACAAGGTTCAGTATTATTACAGGATTTAGATCAAATCTGACTCTGTTAGCGTCTACAGCCCGTTGTTAGCATGTGGAGTATGTGTTTGTGTATTCAGCTGTTACCATGACGACTACAGGTCGTGGCTAAATGTCTACATCGGAGAGGCTCATTTATAACATGCTAGCTGAGATAGGTTCGTAAATTTCAAACTGATGAAGCTAACTTGAAGATGGACGAGGAAAGAGACGACTTTTTGGTGTCAGATGGATTTATTGATTTCTTTGTATCAAACCTGAGACAGAACTCGGGTTAGACGACTTCCTGCAGCCGCTAAAGCTGCTAAACATGAGACAACGATGACACCGCTAACGTTACGGATCATTCTGTTCTGAATAATATCTGCAGGATGTACACTCTGCTTCTCGTTCGCTCACTAACTCTCTCTCTCTCTCTCTCTCTCTCGTACACACTTCTCACCAGATGACCTCGACCCGCTGACAAAGTTACATAGTGCTGAAAACAGGCGAGCGGGGAGCTCTGTGGAAAAGCGAGAGACGCCATTCTCCCTGCTGGAGGTTAGTGTTCTATTAGATCGACTTTTAAACGAGTTTTTTAAGTTACAGATTGTTGCTTTAAGGCAGAACAAACATTCAACTCAATTTCACGGCAGCATTTATATCAGTACCACATGTTTGATTTCATTTGAATTCATTAGTGAGTGTCACAGCGTTCTGCGATTTTCAGGAATAAATCCACCTTTAGATCGATTTTTTGACTTTGTGCTGATGGTTTTATGTATTTGTTTTCTTCCATTTCGGGCTGTTTGAAGTTTTGCACCATGGGACATAGAACTTAATTACCTTTTCTTTTGTTTTTCTTCTACTTTCCCAAACATTTCTAACACAATCAGTGCATGATACAGAAAGCCTTGCAATTAAATGTTTCTCCTTTCTCTCTGCAGTTATTTATATGAGCATGCACTGTTGGGTCCATTAACAGATTAAACGCAGACGACGCTGCATGTTGCAGAGACGCTGATTCAATCAGGAATAAAAATCCATGACTGAGAAACTCAAATTAAATCATTGTGTTTAAATGATGCAGCTCAAAGACTGATGGGATTGATAATTGGAACACACGGTGCAGGAGATCTCACATTTAATTGCATTTAAGCACCGACGCCACACTCACTAAACGACATCTACCACAGTGAAGTGATTATTCAGCCGTCTGAATCGACATGTGTCCCGCTCCACAGAAAGCTCTGAAAGCACGGCCTAAAGGTCAGAGCTGATATTGCACGGGCACACATGCTAAACAGTAACAATCAGGAGAATAGACAGAGAAGAAAAATTGGTTATTTATGACCCCTGCACACACAGCGAGCACATGAACATCTCAGGGCTGATAAAAAAACAGCATTTCACACATAACGTAATCACGCTGTCCTTTTGATTAAATTAGGGACCTTAAGTCGTGTGTGAGAGTCACGGCTGAAACAGATTCTGAGTCACACAATCGATTCACTTTGGCTTCTGAGCTCGACAAAATGAAGTCATTTTACCTCTGTAGAGCACAGAGAGAGAGAGAGAGAGAGAGATACTGAGGGGCTTTGAAGAGGGATGTAAATAAACCCTGAGAGAGAGAGAGAATGACACAGAGAGAGAGAGGGAGGGAGAGAACAGTGTCTGAATGTTTTCTCCAATGAGAAAGATAAGACTTAAGAGCTACCGAGAAATTGAGTCTGGCCCGTGTTACAAAGCGAGGCTGACACAGGGTATGAAAAGCACAGTGTTTACTGTTTAGTTCACTGGTGCTCTAAATGGATATTTATGAATCTCAATACATCTTCATTGGTCTGTTTCTCTGTGAGTTCTTTTTCTAGACTGTTTTCTGCTTTACAAACAAACAAGTGGACAAGTAGGCATTTAATCATCCCCTCAATTAGTTAAATAAACCTTTGAACTCGAGTGTCTCTTGCCCCAAGAGGGATTAATAAAGTTGTGTGAATTGTCTCCAAACTATAAAACCATTTCTTCCAACAGAACATTTCATAAACAACACATGGTCATTTTTCTTTTACTAGAAGATCTCCCCACTTCCTCTAGTGGACACTGGAGGAACTGCAGCTGTAAAGTTGGACATTTTAACATGGGGCTCTATGGGGACTGACTCACTGCAGGAGACAGACTCTAGTGGACACTGGAGGAACTGCAGTTTTTGGCACTAGTTTGGCTTTTTTCAGCTACAATGTGTCTTTTATTTTGATTATTTTGTATGATTATTTAGTTGTGCCATCTTCGGTGATATTGCCACCTACATTCTGTCATAAAAGTGTGAGGTTTATTTTAGTTAATTATCAAAATGAAAGCTGAACACGATCTTCAATCTTTTGATTCCAGCAGAAGTCCACGGGGAGTTTATCGCCTTCTGCTCAGTCCTCATTAGTCAAACTTCTTCCCTGAAATCGAGTCATCTTCTCTGTTTTCAGTCTGCACTATCAGAGGAAGATATAAACTGTAGTTCAAATATCTGCTCAGACCGCAGCACAGTCTTTGTTATGTGAATCTTTCTGTTCTCAAACAGAGATTCTAAAAAACAATCATTCACTTGAATTTCATCTTTCCTCTGACTGAACGTCATGGAAACTTATCTTTCCCATTTCAGAGAAGTCCAATTCTTCTGAGGAAGGATTTATGAGTCATGAATACTCAATCACTGCTCTCTTTCTCTGCAGAGGTTAGCTGTGAGAGGAGGTTCAGGATGTTTTACTCCAACAATGTTTTGATTAAAGGGTCATATCAGTTCATCAGTCTCACTAAGATGACATTTATTTGTATACCAGTGTTGGACGGAAACAACACCTGTCATAGAAGAGATTTAAATCCAGATTTCATTGTTCACATGTCTCTGATGTTTCACTGCTCTGCTATTTTCTGTCTCTGTTATGTTGTTATTGTTGTCTTTGTTTTGACTGAAGCAAACTGTGATGTTATTGTAGCATGACTGACAGCTAAACTTTTGAATAAATTAATGTAATGAATAACGGAGCTTTAGAGTAATTAGTCTTTTAATTTAATTGTTTTGCAGCCAGTATTAATAATTGGTTGCATTAACAATTAGCTATGCACCAATCAGGTCACCCCACTTTTCTTCGGCGGTGCAAAATACACTGCAAATATTATCACAGACAATTACTATAATTATAATTTCTTTCAACATTTAAAACAGCTGTTGTTTTTTATACTAAGACTTTAATCCTCTGCAATTGAAAGAAATTTGTAATTCTGTTTGATTTCTCGACTTTTCTATTTCTGAATAAAAAGGCCCAAAAAATAAACCTTTCAAAAAAACTGTTTAACTTGCTAAACCTGTTAGCATGTTAATGGAAATTTCCATCATGTGTTAGCATCAAGCTATCAAACAAAGATGTACATCCAACAATAATTCAAATTATATCAAAGTAACTGACAATGATTTCAAATAGTCATGTTAATGAAAAGCAGTTATCCTTAGCATCTTTATATTTAAACTCACATGTTGCTCTAAAAGGGAGGGAAGTAAACCAGAAGTTGTTTAACACATAATAACAGAGCGACCTGTTTCCTTCAGTGAGGCGTGCAGCTTCTTCATAAACACGGTTCTCAGATCAGCTGTCTGCTGCAAAGAAGAAGTGATCAAATGATCCGACGCCTGGTAAACAAGATACAAACAAATACGCAGAACGATGGCTTATAGGTGTTTATGATGGATGATAACTCTTTCAACTGATCTTATATTCCAAAGATTCCCTTCAACAGTGTTCCTGCTGGGCCGTCTTCCTTTCATTGTGGTCCTGCATCACGCTGAGTGTAGTGTTATTATAGAAAACCAGAAAAGGACTCAGGCTGAAATAAAAACCAGGGATGCATGATATCACAGGTGAACGACACGCCTGCTGCACACAGGATGATGATTATTCAGGGATGGTTAGGGTGGTCTTAACTAACAAAACAATGTTGAGCCTCATTGGTTATCTGCAGAGAGTAAAAATGTTACCTGGATGAAGTAAAAGAATAAAAAAATAAATAAAAGTCAATCCTTTCCGACCCTCAGATGTGCAGAAACGACATACGTAGATAAATATTAAATTGTTAGAGATTACTGAGAACTACTGGAGGACACTCAGAGTGAAAGCTGTGAGTTTGAGAGACCGCTGAGAGAAAGAAACTTCTTATATATTCAGAGATCCTCGTTAATTCTCATTCTCACTACGTTCCCGACTCGTTCATGCATTCATTCATTTCTGAAGCGAAGAGAGGAGGTTCTGAATCCTTCCTGAAATTAGCAGCGTCTGGTTGGGAAGCAGTGAGCCAAGCTTGAAGACTTTTTCATCTTTTAATAATAAAGGTTCTGCTGAGCGAGGATTCACATCTGTAATATTTACAGACCTTTAATGGAAGAACAGACTCGAGGAGCGAGAGGTCCCGATGTATTTCTGACACTTCACTGGCTCAGAGTCGACTCACTGGATGTTTCAGAGCCTGACACAGACTTTTAATCGACTGACGTTTACTCAGTGTCTGATTTATATTGGCTCATGATTTCTTCATTACTGCCCGTGACTTCCTCTCCACGCTCTCAGAACAGCTGGAGGTCGCTGCATGCAGGTGCAGGTTTACGAGCAGGTGAACACTAACACCTCTTTTCATTACTTAGCCACTTCTTTTTCATTTGATCCATGCTGGTTTTAATGGTTAGAAACCTTTAAGGGTCGGCATTTCTTCTCAATTATTTTCTTCTGTTGGAATAATTTCATTTTTTAAACTGATGCATTCTGTAAGATTTATCTTTTAAAGGTTTATACAGGACTTTTTATGACTTTATTGGAGAGACAGAACAGTAGATAGAGTCAGAAATCGGGAGGGGGTGCCGGATAGCATAGCCATTATGAGAGGCTATAGTCCTCTCCGCAGCGTCTGAATCTGGCCACAGCCATTTGCTGCATGTCAACATTTCCTGTCTCTCTTCAGCTGTCCAATCTAAGAGGAGGCAAAAAGGCCCAAAAAAAGATCTATTTAGCAGCCCGCACTCGAGGACTTTAGCCCCTTACATGAATATTTTCAGCGCTCAGCTGACGTCGCTGCACTCCCAGCGCTCTCTTAGTTGGAAAAGGTTAAACTTTTGGAGCAGCACACGCAGACTCATCGACCAATCAAAATCATGAAGCTCACCTCAGACATCAGCTTTGTCAACAACAATGACGGAGGAGAAACAAGTTTGTGTTTCAGGCGTAGAGGTGCTGCTGATGTCAGGACATGACTCATTATCAGTCTTCATGTTTTCTTGTTGATGTTTCCTTAAAGGAGAATAATGAGCACAGTGCTCCTAAAACAGATCTAACTGTCCTTACCAAGGGAAGCAGGAGTTACATTTGGTAACCTAGCAACAATGAGCGCCGGTGAGAAGCGCTCTGAAACAGAGGTCGTGGGCGCCGTTAGTGGACACAGTCCCTTAATTAGTCTTTTCACTCTGACTTGGTTTTCAAAGTAAAAGACGAGACAGACGTCAGGACTGAGACTCCATGAGAGTTGTTTTTCTTTTTTCAGTTCTCACACTTCAGGTTTTTTCTGCAGTTCTGACTCCTCAAGTTTTCTTTCTTTAATCACCAACACGACTAAAAACTAAACTTGTCCCGGGGGTCACACCTTCCACATTACACTCAGATAACTGCTTCAGCTTATAAGAGCTGAAACTGCAGGAGGGCTTTCCTCTGTGCACATCATCTGTGATGAAAAATATACGACCACTCACCCGATCAAAGCCGGCACTACATTATTCATACAGAAGATAATTTTAGAAATGTTTTGATTTATTTTAAAGAGATGATGGCCACATTCATTCATCGCCCTGCAGCTAATTCTGGGATGAAACACACTTCTAGATGATTTCCTTTAATGGCAGCATGTCGGATGTAGAGCGCGGATTAGAGTGTTAACATGTTCTATATGTCAGGTCTGTCGTGAAACACTGAAGATTTCATCTCTCGTTTATGATAAGGAAGGTCACATCTGCACACACAGTTATAATCATTTTCAGATCTACTGTAAAGTGTAGGATAAATGCAGATGTGGAGGAACAGCTGCTGTTGTATATTTACAGAGAAATACACTACACATGTGTGCAGGCTCATAAAGGTGGATATAAACAAAGGTGCTTAAAGCTGCTGTGTGAGCACAGATGTGACTCCTCATCATATCTGCAGCGGGACAGATGTGCACATCAAGGGGTGCACGTTCAGCAGATGCTGCAGTGCATGCTGGGAGCAGCTGCTTCCTGTGGGACGGTAGCGGATGTGACGAGAAACAGACAAATGGCAAAATGTCCATCAGAAGTTTTTCTGTCAGTTTAGCAAAGAATTAAAAAACTCTGAGTCCCTGCTTCAGTTCACTGAAGGAAGACATGTCGACGGTTTCTCAAAGTGTCCAGACATGAGGAAGACTTCTATTCACATGCTCTTTGTTTAAAAGACTGGAACTTCACAAAAAGATAAAGTGAAGTTACTGGAATAAAGAGCAAAGTTAGTTAAAGCAAAGTAAAAACCAAAGATTTCAAACTGTCCTTTAGTAATACTGCAGGTTATAGAGGATTAAAATAAACTACGTCTTTTAGCCCAAACTGAAATCTATCTCCAGATATCTAATCAATAAAAACAAAATGATGAGAAGACATTCAAACATGAGCATGGACAGGCCCGTCTGTAGAAATGTTTGGGTCCCTTAAAGGCCCAGTGAATGGGCCATCCAAGTGTATGATTTAAATCAACATGTGCAGTCGATCAGTAGGGACCTAATGTTAGCACTATCCTCATGGCTAACGTTAGCTCCCTCTGCCTGTGCTCTCATCAGCCTTTGGAACCGACTCAAATAAGTGTGGAAGTTGAAAAATGCAAAAGGTGCATCTCTACTTTTCTGGCATCGATGTCCTAACTCTGTGCAGGTCCTGGCATTGTTAAACTCATTCTGAAATAACTGACAAGTTCACTGGGCACGCTTACGCTGGTGACATTACGAGGGAAAAAAAGGCTCATATCACTTTAAGAAGAGGGGGGGGGGGTCTACATTTTAAAACAGGCTACCATTTACTGAAGCAATAATGAATAAATTGTGTTTCTGTACATTTAGGAGGTGATGGTGAGTATTTAGGTTTAAAATAAAATGTGGTCATTGTTGCTTCCTTTTTTTTTCTCCTAACCTCCATGGGCCCGTCCATGGAGACTGGACCCCAGAAAGCGGTCCCCTTTACCCCCCTTTATGGGCGGCCTTGCACATGGACAAATCCTGTACATTATAAACTAATATTAGTGATATCACTATGATGTGTATGTGACTCCAGTGTTCTGTGTTTATCATGTAATCCAGTTTCCTGCTTCGTTTTACTTGATTAGATTAAAAAACCTTCACGACATACTAATCAGATCATTTAATCAGGGCTGTTGCTGACTTTGACCTTTTCCTTTTCCTAGCTGCATCGAAGCACTTTGTTGGTGTGACTTCTTTTTGACCTTTCAGAATAAAACAGAAAAAGTGTGAACTAATCTAACGTCAGGATCTGCAGGACCAGAACCACAGAATGACACACAGATTTCGAGAACATATTTCATTTCTACTTAAATAAAGTAGAACAACTGTTCAAACAAACTGTTCCATTTATAACAATAAATGGAACAGTTTGGATCAGCTAGCTTCCCTTATTTTAGAGAGATAACAGATTTTTTTTCTGTTGATCTCCATTTTAAAACTCTCATGTAGTGTTACAATGCTGGATATCCAAACTCAACGTGGGTAAAGTTTCAGATCATGTGGTACACATATGTTGGAGTAATCCCAGGATGAGTCTGCAGAGGGTGCTAAACATCTTGTTCTGCAAATTACCGCCATAGTTCCCCGATATTAAACCAAAAGACGTCTTCAAGGCTCAACGTAAGCCACTGAAACCTCTCTTCTACCTGCACAGGAGAGCAGCCCTCCCCTTGTAGCCTTGCAGCGTTCTGCCCCCCGAAGGCTTCCAGAGAGCTGGCCAATCAGAAGAGAGTGGGCATGTAGGGAGGGGGGCCTTAAAGAGACAGCTGCTGAAACTAATTGTTTTGGATAGAGGCTGAAATGACCTTTTTTACCAAGCGCCAACCTCTGGTGTTGAAAAATGAAGCCAATGTGGAAGTGCAAAATCCTGCAGTTCATCAAGTGTCCACTAGAGGCTGGCTGCAGGAACACCGGAAGTCTCATACACATGACTGGCAAAAAAGCCTGTTTTTAAAGCATGAATAAACATGTTTACAGCCTGGTACAAAAAACTAAACAGGTCTGATTAGTTATAGTCCCTATATGGACACACACTGTACGGGGGGTGAATTTTTTTCAAACGACTCCATTTGGATTTCATGAACGATACATGTTATCCATAGTTAGGCGTGTAGCTGACCTGATTGACAGGCTGGCGCGGTGTAACGGTTTGTCAGGAGGCTTAAAACCCGCCTCAGCTCCAGCTTTCAGTGTGTCGTTAGGTTGACTGAAAGTTAGATTGACTGAAAGTTAGATTGATTGAAAGTTAGGTTGAGACAGCATTTCCAGCATGGCGGCTGCTGCCGATGAGCCTCTGGAGCCCGCTGCAGGAACAGACCGGTGATGTCACTCAGGCTATGGTTTTTACTGACGCCAGTATCAGATAAATAAGATCATGTAACTCTCGTCTAAAGGTTTTACAGACTGACAACGTGAAAGGTGAACATGAGGACGAGATGGGAGCTTTAAAATAACTGGGATTAATGGTTTTAAAACAGGAAGTATCAAAGTACAAAACATTTTGACAGCTTCATGTACCAAGACAGGGAAGAAAAAAAAACATGTTTTAAGATATTTCTTTCAGTTCATTGATCCGTGATTTGGACAGAAAAGTGCTGAAGATGCAGAACCCCCCACACTGGATGGTGCTGGATCTTATTTTGGCGGGGTGTAATGCTCATTATAAGTGCTGCACATCATTAAGGCTTATTTATCGCTTTCGTAGGCTGTGGCTTTAAATCTGCTGTCAAAGATATTCGTCTCATTATGTTTGTTTTGTCCACATTTAAACAGCTGATTTTGGGTTTTTTTGACCTTGTAAAACTGCAGAATGTTTGTAAGTGAAATATTAAACTTTTGCAGCCTCTAATATATCATGGTGTTGCAGCGTCTACTCTGTGGAAAGAGTAACAGTCACATAAATCTTCCTGAGCTGAAATCACCTGGATACAGCTGTGTGCTCAAGCACTCAGCGTGAAGTTTTCCTGAGCCTCCTTGGCTCCACTGTTATTTCTGCAAATGAAACGCAGAGTGTGAAGACTGCTGAAGTGTTTTTTCAAGTGTTTTTCTCCACATGAGATTCCATTTTCTTCAGCTAACATTAGCCTGAGACAAACAGCATATCACAAAAGTAGCTTGTTTTCCTCATTCAGATAGACATCTTCATCTTCCTCATCGCCCTCCACGTCGGCCATCTTTCACTCTCTAGATCATTTTTGCCCTACGAAAAGATTCAAGGACTGAGATTCAGACCGCTGGGTGTTTTGGGTCAAATGACAAATGTTTAACTTCAGTGTTTCCCACAAAATCATGTATACCTGGGCGGTGGAGTGGTTAATATTGTAATGTTTTTAATTAATTTTAAACATAGTTTGTTAACAAATGTCTTAATCTGCTCGTCTTACTTTCCTTAACACTGTTATCCACACGCACACACACACACTTCTCCTTTCTTTTACACAGCACTTTGCCTCGTTCTGTAGCTTTCTTAATTCTGTGTTCTGAAAAGATTCAGCAGCAGTACGTTAGAGACGCTCAAGTACGTTACCTTCTCTTGGTATGGCCTTGGCTGTGTTTCCTCTCATCAAAGTGCTAAATGTTAATGTAATGAGGAAGGCTGTTTACCCAGAAACAAAACTATTCAAAGTCCTCTCTCTCGCTATGGTTTCTGTCTCTATCCTATCTCTCTAATTCCTCGCAAAAAGCGCAAAAGTAAACCTTTAATAAAATGTCAAACAAATGTGAACACGATTGATCAGCGATCAGTGTTCATAAGAAATGTCTTTTACCAACATTTAATGCAGAGCTTTCCAAAAGCAGCAGCTGTCAGTGGCTGCTTTTCTTCTCTTGACGAAAAAGTTTGGGTTGAAAAGTTGCAGCTCGCTTCTCCTTTACATTTTAGCAGCACGCGCCTCAGTTTGAAATCAATAGACTGTCTGTCTGTGTCGACCTCGCCCCTCGGCATGTGTGTGTGTGTTTGTGTGTGTGTGTGTGTGTGTGCAGAGTTCGATAAATATGACCAAGATAATTGAAGGAGAGATTTGACTGCACAAAGAAGGCTCATTGTTATTACGGCGTGCTTCAGAGAACACCGGAGGCGGTTACCTGATGGTGCACAATAAGCTTTAAAAGGTTTTCCCAACACGTTCGTAGATGTGTTGGCTTTCATGGGAGGTTTGTGAATTCAGTTTAATTCACTGGAAAGCATTTATTTCAGGTGTTAAAGCAGCAAACAGAATTCTCTCATGTCCTGATTGTTTGTACCAAATAATGAAGAGTTAAAAAGTATGGGTACTCATCTCTGCAGAGGATAAACAAAGTCAGCTAGCCCTGCTCCTCATTATCATCCTGTACTTTACAGACACTATGGGGGGGACATTTTCCTGTCCCTCTAGTTTCCCCTGTGCATGAATTTTTAACCTGTTACCTGGCCCGTAGTTGCCTAACAACCTGCAACAGTGCTTTGAATGATGTTGGCCGATAACATCTTATATTTAATGAGCACAGAGACCAAGGGACAGACGAGAAAAAGCAGCGTGCTGGAGATAACTGCAGAGCGACCACACAGTTCCACAGCAGCACATTCAAGGCTTTAGTGTTATTTTCTTTTCCTTTGTTCCCCTCGTTGAGATTGTAGCCTGCAGGCAGGTGAATGAAATCAGAAAATCTAGGAGAGAGGAGACGCAGAATCTCTCCGAGGTACTTCAACACTTACCAGAAAGGGGAGGTTTTAATGGGGACGTTTCCTTACAGACGCATCACAGGTATGTTTAAAGACTCTGCAGCTGAGGAAATTACACGTTTCCTAAAGACTGATTTGAGTGATTAAAGCTGCAGATTATGATTTTCCCTCATAAATAGAAATGGAAAAACAGCTGAAAACCTTTAAAAGGAGACCTGAGACACCTGAGGGCTTTAAAACACAGAGTGACAGAGTGAAGATCCTGCAGAGAGAGAATTGTGTTTCTGGATTTGATTGGGTGAGGTGCTCCGCAGGGGGCAGGACAACAAATCAATAACAGAACATTGTCAACAATATGAGTGAGTGACAGCTGTCAACACCTGACAGGTGGGGGATGGGGATCATTTGATCAAGGTTGGACTTCTACATTACAAAATAAAGTCGTCTTGCTTATTAATAAGAAGAACACGATGAAAATTGTTGGAAACCAAACACAAAAAGAACATGACTGACAAGTGTTTTAACCTTACAAAATAACAAGAGGGAGAACAAAGGAACACCTGGAGACGCACCATGAATACAAATGGCGCTCTCTTTTTCAACACTCCAAGTGTCTGTGCACTCGAGGCCTCAGGTATTGACTCATGTCCAGTTTGATTCTGTGAGTCTCAGTGTGCATGGTTGGTTGGTGCGCAGGATGAAGGTGAGCATCTAGAGTCGATTTGAGTCCATTGTTGTTGCCTCAAAACACAACACGGCTGCTCTGTGAAGCGTTGTTAAAAAGTCCAACAGTCTATTGTGCGCAGAGAGATAATGCCACAGCCAAAAGAACCAAACAGTTCAACACGTATGTGTACGTGCGGCCGCTCGTTGTTTGTGTGACACTGTGCAGCTGTGCTGCCTGTATCGGTGAGGACACTCTTGGAGAACAGATTTTTAATCACAGCGAGTTTCTGTCCTGGTTAAATTTCGATTTTTAACATTATAATCTGAATGCACACACTAGATGACTCAGCCAGACCTGGAGACCAAACACCTGCAGTTTATAGTAACCATTTCACAGACACGAGATCTCAAAATATTGCGGCATAAAACGTGACTTCAGGAGAAAAACAAATATGGAGGATTTCCGACGTGGTCAGCTGGCTGTCCTGCGGTGTGTCTGCAGAAAAACAATTAAAGTCTAATGCTCACTCTTTGTGCAAAGAGAATTTGCATTTCAAGACACTGTTGTCGTTGTCCAAAACTTAATCAGCCATCTTCCCTACAGCAGAAACTAAACTCCAGGTCCTATAAATCTTTAACACTAAGAGATCCATTATTCTGTGCCCTTTAACACCTTGTTCTGTCGTGCACTTCCTGTGTCCAGAGCTTTTTTTATTTGGTTGTAAGTTATCCATCACTGTTAAGACGGAGCTCGGCATCATTTTTACTAAATCATGGATGAAGGAAAGCTACAGGAAAGCCTCGGGGAAGGAAAAATGGAAGCTGAGACCAACACGCTACCGCTGCTCGAATCAGCATTCATACTGACATTTGTATGGTGTAACACTTCAGTGCCCTCCACATGGCAATCTGTGTGAGCATCGACTCTAGAGAGGAGGGGGCGGGGGGAGACAGCTCTCTACAATGTTTAGAATTTAGACTGCAATACCCATTTGAAACACTAGGTGTCAGAGTTACATACTGCTCCTTTAAAGGTTGTTTAGATATTTTCAGATCTTCTGATTCTTTAACTCATGAATGGACCATTTATCACGCTGACTTGAAGAGACTGAGGATAAATTAAAGTTAGGATAATAAGATCTGAGTCCTGGTTCTTTTTGCAACATGCTCTTTAACACAAATCTAAACAGAGCAAACCAGCATCTCATGAATTAATAACAAACTGTATAACTGTTTCACCTCACCTTCTGTTTGACTGTATTCTGTAAGACACTGTGAATACCACGATCTCAGTCAGCTCAGTCTCACACGTTTCATCTGTGAGAAGTAATGACTCTATTATCTCTTTTATTGTCTAATCATTATTAACTTAACGTGACTCTGCCTCTGGCTACATACAAGCTTTATTTAAACTACTGAGGAAGAAAGTGACCATCAGGTCTAATGTTAGCTCACACTATTTAGCTAAATCTCTTTTCCCATTACAGACACAGCTAATCTGGAGAAGTGATGTCATTAAGGTATTCCACTAATAAAACAAAATAAAAACAACGGTAACTCTAATGTGTTATAATGTTTATATTATAATTATGTTTTTAGGATCATGATCCACATTACTTTAAATGTTGATGACTTAACTGTTATCATCGTCACTCTGCTTTAATATTTCGAACTGCTTCAACCCTGAAAGTGTTGGAGATTAAACCACTCGCTGAAGATCATTTATGAGTCACAGCACCATCATCATGAAGTGATAATTCATTTCTGTGACATCATTAAACATTAAAGGTCACATATTCTCCTCCTCTTCAACAGTTTAAATAAGTCTCAGCGCTCCTCAAAACATGTGTGTGAAGTTTCTTGTTCTAAATCCACTCTGATCCTGTATTTGATCATGCCTATAAACCCCTCTATTTCAGCCCTGCTCAGAACAGACTGTTTCTGTGTCTGTACCTTTAAATATGTAAATGAGCTGTGTCTGACCACGCCCCCTCTCTGGAAGGGCTTGGGTGTCTCTGTCTTTCTCGCTCCATGTCCTATAGTTTACGGTGAGAAGTCAGACTCAGAGGGCAGAACAAACACCTAGCTGTGGGAGTGTCACCCACCTGGGGGAGGGGTTACTGCCCTTTGTGATGTCATGAAGGGAAAATCTCCAAACGGCCTGTTTCAGCACACATTTTCTGAAAAGTGGAGCAGGCAAAAGACGGAGAGGATGGACTGTGGTGTGCTGCTCAGCTAACCCAGGGAGCGTCCTTTGAGCGGAGCCTTCAACACTAAGCAAAACTTTATCTCCATTTTGCAATAAATGACAGAATGTTCCTGACTGAACTAGAGTTAATGTAGGACAGGTGATGTTGTTTTATTATGAAGCCTGGTTTCTAGAGTAATATGAGAAGAGTTTAGTTTGTTGGTAGAAGTAGAAGACAGAAAAAGGAATGAGGAGGAGTGAAAAAGAGGAGGTGTTTTAAGATGAGGGACTAAATATGTAAATAAGAGACAAAATCACTGCGGGGCTTCAACTTTGTACTGTTAGGTTAAATGCTCATGCTTTACCGACGTGCTCCCATGATGGACACGGTCTGCTTTACAAACTTCGCCCGCAATCGTTATGTTTGTGAATAGTGTGTCAGTGTGGGTGGAAGCGCGAGTGAGCACAGACACCAGAGGACAAGCGTGTGTGTGTGTGTTAGTTGCTTTGTTGTCATGAGTGCAGAGTATAAACGATCGATATCTGTAAGAAACAGCAGGACGACTGCTCAGTTTGAGCCGTGTGTGCAATAAAAAAATGGCAGTTACAACCCTGGAGCAGACCAATAAGGACGCAATCACACTAGGCAATTCATTCAGTTCACGTCAAGTTTGACCTCCATTCCATGTGTATGCATGGTACAAATCCTTTGCCTTGGCTCAGTTGGAAGAGGCAGGCTTTTTATGAGCAAAAAAATGTAATGGTGTAAAAAAATCTCAAAGGTCAACCCAGGTGATTCATCCTCTAACTGTTTTTAGAGTTCCTGCACAGCGGCACATTTGAGACACTTCTACAAGTAAAAAATAAACTCAACCGTTAAAGTTATGTATCATGTTGTTCCAGGAAACCTACAATTTACAAGTGACAATTATGTTTTCTCTGCTGTTTGAGCTCTGTTTTCACTCTGAGCTCCCACATGTCTGAGTGAAGTAGATTTATACAGAGGGGGGCTTCAGCAGTCTGAAAGGTCTGGATGTTCCTCACAGTCTAGTTCTTGTCTGCTCCAGTGTGGGAACAGAGATAGGGACACTAGAAACCAGGACCAACAGCTTGTGATATAAAATCAGACAAACTCCTCAGCCAAACTATAGCTGCACTCGAGTTATAGATTCAGCATTGTTATTCACAGTCTGCAGCTCGATCGAGAGAGAGAGAGAGAGAGAGAGGAAGGAAGTGGAAGGAAGGAAGAGCGAGGAAGTGAGGCTGTTGAACAAAAAGCCCGGGGTGTTCCAGAGTGCAGCGACTCAACTGTCGTGAGACGTTTAGTTGTGAGTTTGTAAAACCTGTCAGAGCTGCTGCAGGAAGTGACAGACAGCAGAGGTGATCCGCAGACACACACACACCCTGATCTGTGTTTGTGTGGCAGGTTAGTCAGTAAACTGTTTGTGCACACTGCGCTGGCACCTGTTGACACCCCCCCCCCCCCCGTCTCAGTCAAACATTCATTCAGCTGACTGACTCGGGCACCAGAACACGCTGGAGCTGCATCAGATCCTCGGGTGGCATGTTGAAGCCTTGGGCAATGGGGCTGCAGGCTTCTGTCTGCTTATTACATATTATTCAAAATACGCTCTGCATTTCTCTGGGAGCGAAAGCCGGACAGAAACCTGCCAAGAAAAGCTGCTACAACTACAAGGACAAAAAAAATTATTCATAGTTGTGTTTTGGAGTAATTCTCGACCCTGACCAGATACAAGTTCAAACTCTTCTCACTCTTATTCTATGTACATGCAGGCATGTTTTTTGCTTGCATGGCTGTTTGTGCACTCTCAACACGTTTCAAGTTTCTGTCAACCCCTGTAACAACCTAAGAGACTGACTTCTTCTTCTTCTTCTTCTCTTGAACATGAAGTTATAATGTAAGACCAGAAACTCACTTGAATATTACGAGTTTATCTGTGAAGGCACAAACACTGCAGACAAAACAAAGTCTTCAGGTCTGTGGCAGTTTTCACAACCACCCTACAATCTAATCATCACAGTCGACCAGTTATTGCTGACAGGCACTGTAATATATGTTGCTATAATTTAACATTAAGGAAGTAGTTATGATTTAATTATGAGCTTTTACAGATTGCACATCTTCCTCCCCTCATCAACATGGTACTGAAGCATCCTCAGCACCCACCTTCCTGCACTCGTACACATGCAGTTTCTGTCTTTATACCATTTTATACCATTGGACTGAGCCAGGCTGAGCCTCCTTTACCAGCCTTTGTGCCTGCTGCTGGCTTCAGCTCCATATTTAGTTATCTACACTTATTTCTACATTTTCCCAAATTTAAATGATGTCACTTAAAAAAGTACAATTTATACAAAGAATGGTTGCTCTTCTTAGCATGTCAGTCCTGATGAGATAAAACAACACTCTGCAGACGCTCCTATGTGTCTCTAAACTCTGCAGCGTTATTTTGACAAAAAGACTTGGTATCTTTCTCTGACGGTGACGCACAGTTGATGTTTGAAAGCGCCTGTCAACAGCTGCACCTCTGAAACGCTGCCGCAAATAAACTGACTCATGTTTCTGATAGCTCGTACATCAGAGAGTTTAAGTGCTGCTGTGACATCACTCACACACACACACCTGAAGATCCTGCAGAGAGAAGAAACCTCCATGTACAACACTCACAGACACACACCTGAAGATCCTGTAGAGAGAAAATACCTCCATGTACAAAAAAACACCAAAACCAAACGGTGAACTGTATGTTTCTGGAGACGGACTGAAACTCCTACTCAGAGTTTATGATATAATGTGAGCTGGGTCAGTGCTTTTTTACTGAAAACATTGAAGAGACTAAATAAAAACATCCCTTTATTATTCACTGACTGACTATTTTTAAACTCGTAAAGAAAACAAATGTCATAACTGTAGAAAAAGCAAAGGCGTTTGGAAAAAATTGTCCTTGCGAGCGTCTTTATTGAGCGTATTTCCAATCATTACTGCAGAGCTGCTCTCTTTAGGCTGAGTGCTCCGGGGTTTTGTTTGGTATTTTAATGCAGGGCTCATAAATGGATAAATGGAGGAGAAACCAGTGTTTACATTCAAATAGTGCTCCAGCCATTTAGCCGTATAATGCAGCTCATTTTAATCAATTTATTATTTATGATCAGACAAAATGGGCAGACCTTGCAAGCCGAGCAAGCTCTGGCCTGCTAATGTAGAAGTTTTCTGAGAGGTAAAACTGGAGAGAACCATCACAGCAGCAGAAATCAGACTATTCCTCCTCAGCCTGTGAATCACAGGGAACCGTATCGCAGAGGTCACATCACGTACGCATGGCGAAACAATGATTCAAAGGGTGACAACATTTCATCAGAGTGCAGAGCTCTCATAGCGTGTGACGTGATATTTCAAACGGTCTGTCAGCCTGTCCTGGAGGAGCTTCAAAGCCAGAATAATCAGAGCTTGCCTTTGGAGTTATTGATGAAGAGCAACTTTAGAGCGATGGATTATCATATATAAAATGGAGTCCTCGTCGCCCGGCCTGACCCTGACACTCGCCGCGCCGGCTGGTCATTTCTCAATTGAAGTGTTTGGTCAGAAAATGTCAAAACCCACATTGGACACGGCCATTTGATCCAAAGAAGAGCATCCATTTCTTATCAGCCAGATTAAATCTCCAGACCCTCGTGAGTTTCTAAAGAGCATGAGAGAGACGCTGTATGAAGTCCAACTCACTGCCTGCTGCATTATATTGATATCTTTGCTGCACAGTGTTTGGTGCTGCAGGATACATAGAGAACTGTATAATCCCCCAACAAAGTCAAATCGTCGGCTTCATAATGGAGCTGCCAGAACATGTCAACAGGCAGTGGCCCAGTTTTATCTCAGCATTGCCAGTGGATCATTAGCTTCTATCGCTTTTCAAAAACTCTGCTGAAGTTGGAGTGCAGTTTAAGTGTTTTTTTTTTTTTACTTTAACTGGGGCTCCTCTCTCTCTCTCTCGCTGACTTTTGTCAGACTGAGGGAAAAGATTTTAATGTGTTTCACTTTCTCAGAATGGCATTCCTTTCTGAAACCAGGGCGCACAGTGTGAGGAGAACACAGTATACCCCCTTTAAATTCATCAACTGGCTGGGGGAGAAAAATATGCATGAAGCTGAATGAGGGTGGGCAAGCTGGGCAAGAGCAGGGTCAACGCTAAGCCATGACAAAGACTCCCATTTCAGCAACTTTAAATTCATTACTTAACTAGTATGGGAGGTCAAGCCTTCAGATATCAGAACCCTCTCCTTTGGAATTATCTACCGTTTGGGTTCAAGAGGCAGACACCCTTTCGAACATTAGCAAAAACTAACAACTGGAATGGAGGAGTTTACAGTGACAAATCCGTCCAGTGCTGCTGCTCTATTTAGCTATAGGTCATTTAATCAACTTGTTATTCCTTATTTTGGTCGTATTGTACCCCGTATCGTATCCTATCGAATCATCCACCAGCTTCTCCTCGGAATCAGACGCTCTCTCTACCTTCACAAACTTTCCTTTTTGATGATGACCTTAAAGGCTTGGACCAGCCCTTTTGTTCTGCTGCTGCAGGAGTATGCTGCCAGGTCAGTTTTGGTCATTTCTGGCTCTCTGCACCGCTCCCAAATGGCCAATAAAAACTCTTTTAGGTTTGACATTTAGCTATGTACAGTATTGTTTTGTTCTGAAGCTGCTGGCATTTGAAAATTTGCAGGAAAAAGGTGGTTGGAAAAAACATTCAAGGGCCAGTGATACCAGTAAGTCTGCCACTGACAGCAGCAGCTGTGTATGTGTGCGTGTGTGTGTGTGTGTGTGTGTGTGTGTGTGTGTGTTTGTTTTCTCCTAAAGCCATCACAAAGTAACAGCCTCAGGTAATCAGGAGATAGCCTGGAGATACAAACCATACACGATCCAGATACAGGAAACAGGAAACAGGCTGGTTTAGCAGCAAGCAGAGCAACAATGTCTGTAAGCATGCACAACTGTTTTCACACATTTCTAGAGAATTTCAGGAGGACTGCCACTAAAATCCTCCTGATCTGGTTATTCACATGTACCTCACAGTGGGAGACTTTCCCTGTTGAACATGAGGGGGGGATGGGGGGTTGTCCTGAGGTAAGACATTACATAAAAAGAGTGATGCAGAAGTGGAAGACAAAGCAGCAGAGTCCTCTACACCACGCTACAATGAGAATATGTGTCTTTCTATCAATGCTACGTGTAGTTGAAGAGAATCTTAATGTGAACTAAAGAGTGGAGAAGAACATACTGGAGAACAGGAAACATAATGCAGCAGGTTCATTAGAGCACGGAGATGTAGAGGTGGCGTGCAGACAGTCTATGGTCGTGCAGCGATCACAGGGAATAAATGTCACCACCCCCTCCCACTCGCTCCAGGTGAATTCTCCTGATTATATCCTGCTGCGTTCTCACATCAGATCACTCTGACTTTCTACAGAATAAATACGAGGAGACTGGAGGAGAAACTCCGGGTGAAGAGAGAAACATTCAGTTTTGTGCAGGTGAACGAGGCCGATGTGTGCTGTAACAAGATAAAAATCCCAGAACATCAGACATGGACAAACTTTTACTAATTGAACCGTCAAACATTGACCTTAGTAAGCAAGTGCAGCTTCACCAACAGTGAAGTTATTTTTACATATGCAGGACGGGAGAACGTTGTTTGGTTCAATTTAAGGAAATATGTCACATAGGAAAAGCAATTGCACTAACAAAAAAACTATTTCCTCATTCGTGCATGATGTCAAGAACCAATAAATTAACTTCCTCACTGAAATTTGTCACTGTTTTCCTTCAGTGCCAAAGTAGCCATTTAACACCATTACACACAGACCTAATGCATCCAAACACACTAACTTCACTTCTGTTAAATGAGTAAATGCTGCAGCCGACGTGAAAACCTCAGTCATATGCGTCAGAGTTTAGTGTGTTTGTGTGCGTGCGTGTGTGTGTGTGTGTGTGTGTGTGTGTGTGTGTGTGTGTGTGCGCGCGTGTGTGTGTGTGTGTGGCAGTTAGAGAGGACAGAAAGAGCAGCAGTGTCTAATAAGGGAGGCTCTGCAGCTTAATGACACAGCTTCTCAAACTCACCGAGCTTACACGATGTGACAGCCACAGTGTTAATGGCGAGGAGCCACACATATAAATTGATTCTTTAGGTAGTTTTCTTTAAGTGTATTCATAACCCCTGAAGCCTGCTGCTGCTCAGGTATTACCACGTGTGCCTGTGCTAATAAACATTTATCATATTCAGTGTTATTTCAAACTTGTTCTTATGCACTTCGCACTTTATGTGTGAAGATATGAGCTGGGATCAGATGATGTGGAAGGTCACTCAGGACAAGATGATTAAACTCCATATTCAAAAAGAAATAGATGTTAAAAACTTGGGATAAGCTTGTTATCTTTTTTGCATTGACAGTAAATTGTAACATGTATTTTGAGTGTTGAATTATTTATTGGAGTCCTTGAACGTAAATCCTGCACACACAGGTTCATTTACATTTTTCGCAGTAGAACTATATTTGCATCTTTTTGTAAATTCAATCATTCTCAGATTGTGTTTGCTGCAGTTTTTCCTGCATGTTCACACATCTGATGGTGCCTGGGGTTTTCAAACTGAATGCTTTCTATATATATATATATATATATATATATATATATATATATATAACAAACCTCAAAGTGGTTGCTGCTCCTGCTGTTTGTTGGGTTCATTTCAGTTTGCCCAAAAAACGCTGCCAGAGGGGGGCCAATATGTGAAGGCTGGAGCTTCAAAATCAATATTCTGTATGACCTTAAAAGCCCCAATTTGGTTTCTCTCTCTCCATTTTGGTTTAGAGGGTCAAAAATGCCTTTTGACTTAAAGTGCAGTGATGATATTTAACGCTGCAGAAAAGCTTCTGACCGGAGGGATAATTCAAACAAAGTAGACGGAGAGGCTCTACAGCTGCTAAGCAGATTGAGAGTGCATGACTAGCTGTCACAGTCGGGCTGTTGTTCTATTAGACGAGCTGTCAGTCAGTCTGACAGTGAAGCCTTCACTCACAGAGTCTGTATGGATGTTATGATTGGATGGAAGATTAAATGACTTTATTTTTAGGATACAGAGGGAGGAAAGTAAACCAACATGTTTGTCCCCTTTTAATCCAAAGTATCTATAATTCTTATGTCTTTTTGTCAATGCTGCGGGTAGTTCGACATATAACCTGTAACTATGATGGAGCAGGAAATAGGAATGGGGGATGTTATATTTTTATTTATATGGATCATCTACTCACACAGGTTGCCATGTGGTGGACTCTGAAGCTTCAGTGTTTATCCAGCTCTGCATCGGTCTGTAAACCTTTCTGTGTTCTAACCTCTCTCCATTTTTCAAAAACATCTCCAATATTGATCCTAGTTTGAGCACGTTTCTGCTCGTGGAGCTTATTAGAAACATGCAGAGGCTTTTTAGGTCGGGTACAATCACTTCTATCTGAACCACTTCTCTTGCCCGCTTCCATCGCTGCAACACCTGTTGGTTTGACCTGATAACTGCTCTCATATCTGGCAAACCGAGGGGCGTCCAAAACGGCCGTGTGGGGGTGCCTTAAAACCGCCTACCTTCTCTGGTCCAAACAAATCCAGAGCATTCAGGACCAGAATCTAAAGTTAGAAGGAGGACATACTGGCTGCTGCATTGTTGTCAGAGAAGCCAGCACTTCAACATAGCATGTTTCCTTAATGTCTGATCATATAGTGAGGTCACTTTATCATTTCAGTCAGTGGACATCTAACATATTGCTCCTTTAATGTTACATTTGAAGGTAACATGATAATGTTTGATTTACCTTCGTCTAAGCCGACCTTCAACACATCACAATGTCACCTAATTTCACCTTGTTGAGTTAGCTATCTAGCTTTAATCCTGCCAATTTCAACACAGATTTCTACGTTGGATGACTATTTCTAACCATCTTGACTTGCTATAAAGTTTGGATGATCTCATCACCACTATGAGTGAAGGAGGAGGAGGATTGTCCCAACGCCACCGCCACAGCAGGATCAGCAGCAGCCTGAGTTGAGGGATTTATTTTTAACCTGACAGTCGAAGGGGCGGCATTTTGGTTTAATATGATTCACAGTGCTCATGTTCTTGTTGACTGAAAATAATATTTAATTTAAAAAAAATATAATTACGCACCATGGATGTGATTTAAAACAAGTGACTCGACTCAAGGTATAACATAACAAGACTCGATAGCAGTTTCACTAAGCTCAAATCATATTGATTTTGGGGTTTTGAAGAGTTTATATTGTATATATATACAAATATTGACGGATGAAGCAGTTTCATTTTGAATACTGAGATCGCACCATCCATTTGCTTTACAGTCTATGGCCATGTGTCAGCCGCAGGATATAAAATGTCATCACTCCCTCCCGCCCACTTGTGGGGAACTCGCCTGAATATTTCCTGTCTTCCCTCGACTTCATGCAGAAACTTTACTTGGAAGCTGGCAGGAGAAATTCTGAGTAAAGTCAGAGTGAAAAATGTGTCTATTTGTCTGAGTCTGAGATTAACAGATTAGTAACTCAGCTCCTTGTTTCATTTCTTTCTGAAGTCAGAAAATTCAGTCCAACCTTGAACTAAACTAACAATCCATCTCTCTTGTCAAAACCAGTTTTTCTCTTTAATACGTCATTGCACGCTGTCCCAGGCTTGCACGCCCCTGAAGCCCTGCAGCATTTAGGGTGAAGTGTCCTTATTCAGATCTGTGTCCTCGCCCTTGAGAGAGTGTGCATGGATGTCAGTGGCAAATAACGCTTTATATTTGTTAGGGCTGACAGCACGGCGGGGGGAGGGGGCGTCTGTTTTGAGAATTGCACAGCAACATGTATTTGCAGACGGGATGATTGGATACGGCGGGAAATCCTCTAATAGTTTAAATGTCAAGCGGTCAATAAAAGGCTGGCATCCTGTCACGTCTCATTTGTACGGAGACAGAGGATGCTATTAAAAATTGAAACTAAAATTACCAACCTGACATTTCCCCATTTACTCACTGTTGTTTCTCATGTCAGTTCCGCTCTTGGGAACCATGACCGTGAATCAGCTCCAAACTGTTCGCCTGGAAATTCTGACCTCCGTGGCTGTTTATATCATTTCCACCAGGAGCGAGGCGGGTCATTTTGTTGTAATTATTTCACACACCACACGGCTTGTATCCCTGGCGATCATTTGACTCGCTGGAATAGAAAGTAAACATTTGGATTCATGGATTAATCCGAGCAATCCCACTAATGACACAGTTCACCCAGCGGGTCTCCACACGGCCAACATGACATCCTGGCAGGAATCCAAATCAGATTAGTGCACATGTGTTTTATATGAATACATTATAGAAAAAGCATGGGACTAAATATGATAGCAGACCTGACAAGGCATTCATGAAGACCCAAGATTTTTATTTGGGATACCTGCCATTGTCAGCCATGGGCAAAGGAGATAAAATCTGTATTCCATAAGAATAATATGTCCTTTATTTTTATATTTAATTCCAAAGTGTGTTTGTTGTGTGAGTTAGGAGAAATTGAAAATGAGATTCACTTTTTTTTTTACTGCCCGATGTATGCTGACATCAGGGATGTTCTTTTTAAAAGAATGTCTTCAATTTATGTTGATTTCTTTTGGCTAGACGATTATGAAAAACTTGAGTTGTGTTTTAAAAAAGGAACTTTTGTTATAGCAGATTTTGTTTGTAAACCCTGGGAAAAAAGACAGAACATGTTGTTTAAGACTGAACTGTGACAGGAGCTGGCAACTTTGTAATATTATTATTTGTAAATGTGAACCACTGCAACTGAATTCTTTGGTGTCTTATAAGCCCATGAGGGTTGGGCACTTTGTGTGCATGACACAAAAATAAATTAATCAAATAAAAAAAAATCAATCAGTTTGACATTTAAATCCAATTTGACACAAAACCTCATTTATAAATCAGATATTCTCAGAAAAACCCGAGTTATATTTTGCTGTGGAGGCTGATAGCACTCTCCAGTCAATGTCCTGTCAAGATTAATGTATGTACTAAAAACAAACAAACTTTCCACAAAAAAACAAATCTGCAGACTAAAGCTTCATATTGTGCATAATTTCCAAATGCTTGATTCTTTGCATCAATCTACTTCTGCCTGACCGTAGCTTCATATTTAGGCCCAGTCCCAATTTCTAATCTTTTTCAAATGCCCCTGACACAACTACTGACACCTCATCAGTAGTTGTGGACAGCATTTAGGTCAACAACGTTACATGTTAGGCATTCTGGGAAATTTCAATTTCCAATTGGAGTGTGCCTCCGAAGGATCTCCTTTCAAAGGGCCATGAAGCTCCAACACTTCACCCTACCCCCCCATGTGAACGCAGCAAACTATTTAGAGTCACCAGTTTACCTGACGAGCATGCACAGGGAGAACATGCAGAAACCACATAGACAGGCTCCTGTCAGACGGGGATTCGAACCAGGGACCCTCTCGCTGTGGGACAACAGAGCGGACCACTGCCCCACCATGCAGCCCCCAGTGCCTCATATTTTGTGAAAATCTAATGTGTTAGTTTACAGTAACATGGGATGGGCAGTAAAACGGGCTCATTTCCTGCTGCATGGTTGAATCTTGATATGAGGACACAGACATGTTCGAGGTTGAATGAAAATGTACCAGAACAGTAGTTTGAAAATGTCTGAGAGAAAGAAATGATTCCATCATGTAGGTCAGGGTATGTTAAAAGAATATAAAGCACTCTGAAATGTCATTTGAGGGGTTGCATGCAGTGACTGTTCATTCAGTTTTTGAGGTGTTTTTTAGATCTGTGTGAAATGAGTAATCAGAGCACCACCTGTGGGTATACAGGAAATAAATTGGCTCCTCATATTTAAGATGAAGATACTATTCTGAATGAGATGTGATAGTTCGGCACCAGACCCTTGCCTGCAACAAAGAAAGCATGTAGCATAATTCATACAGATCTAGTGGGACTCCTGAATTGACACAGAGACACACACAAGATTAAAACCTGCCGTTCATCTGATAAAAAGTCTTTCATTCACAGCCGCTCCTCTGAGGAGTTTTTCTGCCCGGCGCTCAAAATGGAAACATGAACATAATAGAGAGCAGAAATCAGAAAATAACCCAGGCCATGAACGTTCACACAGTCTCTCTGCGGTCTGCTCTGAGCATTTCATCAACGAATACAAGTAAACAAACAAACAAACAAACAAACAAACAAACTGGAGAGCCAAGATAAAGATTCCTGCTCAGGAAGAAAGCAGATTGTGTCTCCTGTTAATGAGCCAAGCCGACAGTCTGTAGATAAACCTGCTCCTCTCTGCTCACAGTCAACAGACCCAGTTTCCTCCATGAATCCAGAAACAATGGCTCTTTGTTCCCAAATACACAGATTGAGTCTTCTATTAAAAATCCACCTGCAACGTTACCCCAGATTGACTGATCCTGCATACTCCTACACACACTCTTTCTGTTTGTCTCTTCTTGCCTTTAAGTCCCTCACAGTAACTGCATCACTGAAGTAGAAAGGTTTATTTTGACTCCAACTTAGATTTTTCATTCACTGATTCACTTCTTTCTGCAGAGTTTACAGTGGTTACCTTAAATAACTCAGTAAAGAGAAATGAAGCTGTCATTACTCAGTAACAGATACTAACTGAGGGAATACACTGTATAAAAAATGGACGTCGCCACCACCTTGGGGTCCACATTAAAATGTTTTTAAATGTGGACCCCAGGAAGACTAGATGTGCTCTAGGGCATTCATTCTCAAACAAGTACCACTGGTGGTATGCGGGATCCCTTGTGGCATTTATTTTTAATAAAGATGTACAAACAAATCGTCGACAAGCAAAGTGGAAAAGGCAAATATGACGGTTCAAATTCTTTTGCATTTGTGGCTCAAAACAGGAAATACTTGAAAGCAAAGAGCAGCTGATACGTCGAGCAGCACAGCAGAAACTTATGTCACCGACAGTGAACCCAGCACAAGTGCAAGAGGCAGAGTTAGCAGCCTCAGTGACGCTCCGGTGCCCAACTAGCAACAAACAACGCAAACCAGTAAGAAAATTTAACTGGAGACACATCCAGTTTGGATTCTTTAGGAGTGGCACATACAATGAGCCCAGGCCGCAGTGCGTGGTGTGCAGTCAATAATAACTAACTTGCATATCAGGACTAAAATGGCCTCCTGTGTTAACTGTATATGTAGTTAAATCGCCCTACGCTTCTAATGTTAGCATTAATGGTGGTAATTTGAGAGCCAAATATTTGCTGTGGTGGTACTCATTGTGAAAAGTTTTGTCTGCATAAATGGACGAGAGCTGAACACTAACTTATCTATACAGTGTGTGCATGTGGACCGAAGTCTTTCCCACAGACTCAGATTGATTCTTTATAAGACTAAAGAACTTAACAGCTTGTGGAACAAAGCAAAATGAGGCGACGCCTGCGAGCTAGTTCAGGCAGTCAACCAATTAGCTGTTTATTTAAGCTGCGAGATCTCCACTCTGTTCCTCAGCTCCTTCATCACCAGCTCTGACCTTCACCAGCACTGCACTGTCGCTCAGCCCCCCCACCACCCCAGGATCCACCTGTAGGCTCCAACTGGGGGTCTCAGATATCATCCCATCACTCCTCAAACTTCTGCATGTAAATTCAAACTGTGAGGAGTGATGAGCCTAGATGTCAAATACAAACGATGTTCTTCTGCAGTAAATATTTTAAACGACACAAACATGACTGAACTCAGGCTAACACCACGACCCGAGAAACTTAAAAGAACAGGTCTTCGTCATCTCTGCGGGAAAAAGCCAACAACACTCCTGACTCCACTGCACAAATAAACCGATGTACAAGGGTTAAATTAGCCAATGGTTTTTCAAGATCACCAGCTCCACTGTAACCACCGGCTGCAGGAACATTACCTTTGATTCAGAAGATAATGGTTGAGAATTTACAAAATAAAGGAAATGAACCGATCTGATGCCAACGTAATTTACGACGTAGAAGATATGTTCAGCCAAGGTTTTTTAATGAGGCTCTACGGGGATGGACACGTGGACACTCAAGGAACTGCAGCTTCTGACCCCTCCCCTTTAGCTCCATTTCGCAGCCCTGCTTCTTAATTAAGAGTTCACTTTTTGTTTCTTTTCTTTTATGCTGTGACATGTCTGGAAGCTGCACTTCATCCTCTGTCTAACCCTTCCCTCCTTCTCTTTGAAAACAGGACTTTGTTACTTCACTTAACAAATGAAGAAATGATTGAAGTATGAAGAGGCAGGGGGCACAAAGACACTCATTGATCCTCTTCTCTGGTGAATTAATTACATCGATCCATCAGATCATCTAAGTGACCTGTGGCTCTGCTCAGAGTACTCTCAGTCGATGTCTCGTGAGAACTGATGAAACATCTGCTCCTCTACCTCACCAACAAGAGGAAGTTCCCAAGGTGCATTTCTGCCTTCAGTATGGGTTTCATTAGCTGCAATGATATGCAGATTTTCAGATCACAGAAGCACAGGATTGTAGCATTTCAGAATATTCCAGAAATTTGGCAAAGTTCACTTCATTAAACTCTCTTTCTTTAACTTTTTGAATAATTTGATCTTGTTTATCATCTACCTCTGGCTACCTGCGGCTGTGGCTCAGTTGGTAGAGCCGGTCGTCTCTCAACCTGAAAGTCGGGGTTTGATCCCAAGCTCCTGCAGCTACATGTCCGATGTGTCCTTGGGCAAGACACTTAACCCCACGTTGCTCCCGCTGCTTCAACGTATGAATGAGTACGAATCTGTACGAATGTGTCTTCTGATGGTCACTTTACACAGCAGCCTCCACTATCAGTGTGTGAATGTGTAGGTGTGACCTGCGGTGTAAAAGCACAAGACTAGAAAAGTTCTACAAGCTCAAGTCCATTTAGCGTTTACCATTTCCCTGTATGTCTACACTTTAAGAGTCACTCCAGTAAAAACCAGCTTGAGCAGCAGCTCATGTTCACAAAAATATCTGTTGGGTTAAAAACTTAAAAAACTATTAAAGTATTTTTAAAATGAATGAAAGTGTCCCAATAAGCTTCAAACAGCAGCTTCCCACCCGGCTGATGTCACAGGATGTATTTGTTCGGTCATGTGTGACTTGTCAAAATATAACGTCTCGAGGTTACATGGGGGCTGATGTCGGAGCTTAAAGCTCAACACTGCAGCGCTTAATGTTTTCCAGTCTGTCTCGCTCTTCTTCATTACACTCTGAGAGGATCAGGATTACTCTGTCTTCATGCATATTTTTGGATAAAGAGAAAAGTCGTGTTGAATTTAAAACGTTGTGTAGTAGTCATGTCGCCGTGTTTGAAGAGTAAGAAGGAGTGTGGAGCGTAAAAGAGGCAGACTTACAAGTGAACGTGCCGTGATGCTCAACATGGATGTAATCTAATTAAAGTGCCAAATGATGTTAAGAGGAACAATACAAGCCAGAATCACAATCATTAAAGGACAAATCAGTAAGATCTATAGTGACAGAAATGATAAAAATGACCTTAATATATCACCAGACATTAAGGAAACACTTCAGGGAGAAATATATTTTAAGCCTGTTCAGTCTACAACGATGACCTCTGAACCTCTGAGCAGAGGGCAGCAGGTCGTACTCTGGAGGAAGAACATAGGAGGGGTCAATGACGATCTTGTTGGCTAGTCCTTAGGCTCTGACACACCAAGGAGATCGTCGGCCGAAGAGCCTCTTCTATTCTTCTTCCACTAATAAAAGACCAAGGGCTGACAACGGCAGCGCCATTTTCAACTTTTTATCAGACATTATTCTCCATTAGTAGACTACCTGTAGTAAGATTGTTGAGCGACAGCGACATGAAAATGTTCTTCTTGTATCATAACAACGGTTTATGTATCCGCGTTCTTCCTCGTCCTCTTCCGGTTTCCCCTTTTTGGAATGACGATTACAGACTACTGCCCCCCGCTGGCATGGAGAGTTATTGCCTCTCGTGCATGAGCAGACGAACGTGGTAGTTGGCTGTCGGCTGTACTCTTTGCGGTGTGTTCAAGTGCAAATTTTGGGCCAAAATGTGATGTGACGTCACAGGAGGCCCTTGTCGCCACTAGTTCTTTGCCGTCTGCTTGGTGTGTCAGGGCCTTTAATCCGAGCGTTTCCCTCCTGGCAGTAAAGTGCTGGGCGCTTGCATGAAGCCTTCTTGCGCTGAGATGAAAAGCGCTGCACGTCCGTCCCATCTCTATGACAACAGTCTGTTGACAACGGCCGCTGTATAACCAACACTTCTTACTGCATGTTTTTTATTTTAGATTGTTTATTTCCTGATCAAACACAGAGCAAAGAGGATGTCGGTACAACACAACAATCTGTAGGTTGCAAAACTACGGGGAATATCAAACATTTGGAAAAGAGCAATGAGGCAGGGCACTGAGCTTTTTTGCCTGGCGGCCGCCTGCTGCTGCATTTCCTGTCTACTGCATTTCCTGTCTACTGCAAAAAAGACTCTGCCACTCAGAATAACACGCTACTGTAGGTGGACTCGGGCCTTTAGAGTAGCCTGTTCAAAAACAGTCTGCAGGGATGTGTGATGTTCACCTCCCATAGTTTTTATGCAGTCTGAATCAATCAGATCAGTTTGGTTTTAAACTGCACAGACAACAGGGATCCAGCTCGCTGCCTTTTGCATTTACTGCTGCAGAATTCATTTCTCTGTAAAAGAAAAGTATGACAAGACATTTTCCCCTCTCTAAAATCATTTAGGATCTGTTTGAATTTGTCAAAGATAGGTAAATAAAACAAAAAGATGTTTAACCTGTTGTGAAACGTGCATGTCCTTTGAATCTTCAATCCGGTCAGTGACATTTTGCAGAGTCATGTTTTATAATGAATGGCCTGTCGCCGGAGTGAATGCACACGTCTAATGTTAAAAAATGAGATGACTGTGAGGAGGTAGTTTACGCAGGCGGTCTTCTCTGCCGCCTTTATCATCAGCCTGTAACTGAGGGAATGTAAGATGACAGCAAAAATTGCTGGCAATAATTCAATGTAGATGCAATCTCAATGTTCAGTGCATTGGCTTATTATTCCGCAGCAGTCATTGTTTTCTATTAAAATCCACGGAGCTGTCACTTCAGGCTCTGCCCACATCCAGAGCTTTTTTTAATCACAGAGGAGAAATCCCAGAACTGAATCTCCCACGACACAAAAGACCTTGACCTCAGAGTGTATTCACAGGACAATCGAGTGAAAATAATGAACATTCACTTTGCTCCGGTGTGTAAATCTGGTGGATGGGGAATGTCTCTCTGCTCTGAATCTGCTGCATGTCGCACATCGGCCATGTTGGCTGCTTCACTTTCACCCATGTGTCTCCCAGTTCTCCCTGTCGCTCACAGTTATCACGTTCACATGATGTGAGGGCTGAACGACATTGGAAAAAAACTACTCTTGTGATATCTTTTCTTTCGGCGATATATATTTCAATCAAACAGTTACATACTTTTATTATTCGTGCCTTTGGGTCATTTTCTGATTCCAAATCTAAACCCCTTATACTCTGATCACACACTGGGTCCAGCCCCCGGCAGCGGCTCTGAAGCACACAAGGAGGAGGAGGAGGAGGAGGAGGAGGAAGAGGAGGAAGAGGAAAAGGAAGAAGAAGAAGAAGAGGAGGAGGAGGAGGAAGAGGAAGAGGAAAAGGAAGAAGAAGAAGAAGAGGAGGAGGAGGAGGAGGAAGAAGAGGTGGAGGAGGAGGAGGAGGATGCGGATGAGGAGGAAGAGGAGGAGGAGGAAGAAGAGGAGGAAGAGGAGGAGGAAGAAGAAGAGGTGGAGAGAGAACAGGTTGAGCGACACCCTTTCTCAAAAACTTTCAAATAAACTTGTGGCTTAAAATTGTGTTTCTTAATCCTCATCAACTAAAACTCTTAAAAGTTACGTCTAGGGGCATCGGTAGCCGGTATGGCTCCTTTCCCGCATTTCATGCCCCACTCTCTCTCCCGCCCTGATTTCTGACTCTATCCACTATCCTATCTCTAGAATAAAGACTCAAAAAGCCAAAATAACCTTTAAAAAAAAAGGTTAAGTTGACCTTTGACCTGCAATCAAACCAAAGCTCACCGTGTTGAGCTGCCTGTGACTCACACACACACAACACACAACACACAACACACAGTGGCCACAGAACTAATGAGCACCAGGACCAGGTTCTACTCATCGGGTCTGCCTTGAGCCTCATGCTGTAGTATCTGTAGCAGCAACAGCGCCCCCTGTAGGCTGAACATTTCTACATGCACGCAGACTCTGCATGCACAGACATATTTTTGTTGTTTATTAGTTATGAAAAACAAAAACACTGGCAGCTTGGGTTTGAATCAAACAACACAAAAGTGGCAGCATGATGTGCTTCATGTCATTTGACTGATATCACACGTCCTGCAATGTGACTATTGCACATGCACATATCTCAACTGATACTCAATACTGATACTCGGTAAAAGGAAAAAGTTTTCAAAAACACAAATTCTGCATCGTAAAGTACTCAAAGAACAGATCAAACACTACTTAAAAGTATGTGTGCTAACTTTCTCTCCTTCTCTGCAGACATGATGAGCTGAATGAATGGACATAAAGAGACGTCCATATTCAGAACTATTCATCAGCACAGAGTGAGTGAAGGAGGGGATTAGACAGAGAGGCTGAGAGAAAACACATTTCCTGTTGTTTTGCTGCACGACGCAGTTTGAAGAACACCGCTCTTCATCACAAAGAAAAGTCCTTGTTGCTGCAGGTGCTTCTGATCTCAGACGGTGAATTGATGGTAAAAATATTTCATCATCAGAAGCATAAAATCTTATTTGCCGTTTCTGTGTTAAGTGTGCACTTTTTAAGCTTGCCCATTGCCATCTTTACACCTGCAGAGAAAAGCAGACATTTGATTTCCATGAGAGAGAAACAGTAAATTAAAGGTTCATGAATTCCATTTTTAATAGACTCTTCCTTTTTTGCAGTCGCTGTTGTGCATTTCCTCTGAGTGAGTCTGGGAACAATTCAAAAACAAAAGCGCAGCACATTCCTAATAGGCAGAAAGGGATTTAGCAGTTTTCTGGGTTACGTTGTGCCCTGTGTGTTTTCTGCAGACTGAAACAGAGACTTGTGAACCTCCTATTGTGCTTTATTAACTAGAAACTCCTTCATTATGCAGTTTCATTCAAATATATTGTGACAGAGGACTCGAGCCGTGGATGTGGAGAATAATTAGGATTCAGAAAAAAGAGGATGCAGTTTGTTCTGCAACAAAAGGCTGCTGCAGGATTCTTCAGTAAGTTAAAGTCAAACGTAACATTGAACAGAATTTTAATGAGAAGTTATAATTAATGGCTCAGCCTTCTTATGACAGCTTAATAATCAACATCTACACACACTGAGACAAGACTCTGGCCTGTGTGGATGTCTTCATAAAGTGACTGCAGGGTGTTACACAACCCTGTGGAGTGTAATCCACACTTTCATGAGCACCATGATGACTCACACAGGCCAATTCAAAGCAGACATCTCTGTGCTTCATGGCACAGCGTATGCCAGGAGATTAGTATACCTGCACTTTGTATTAGAGAGCTTATGGAGCAGTCTTTGTATTAATTCCCTGCAGCAATCACCATATTAGTTTCCATGTTAATCCCCTCAGGAGATGCTGAGCGGCGCACAGAGCCTGACAAAAGGGGAGCGTGGACGACATGAGGAGTATCATGACTGAAAAGGTTTTTTTTCTTGACATGCAGAGAGAGTGAAAAATTCATTTTCACACGTGTCCCACTTGACTTGAACATGCAGGCTTTATTTCCCGGAGTTATTGTATTGCATTTGTGGCTTCAGAGCTGTGAAGTTGAGTCTGGGAAGCAACTCTGATGTGCTTTCCGCTGACTGGATGGAAAGAGAGGAGTTCGCCTGAGGAGGATTCACTGCAATGCTGCTGAAATTAGCGGCGATGCTAATTAATTCATGCATAAACCACCACAGAAACCTAATACACAGCCCGGAGAATTATCTTCAAGGGCATAAAAAAAGGTGATGTGCTTTTTTACTTTAGAGAGGCTCATGAATAAAACATGACTTTGTGGAGGAAGAGAGGTTAACTCGAGGTTCTGCCAGTTCATTTATACAAGAGTTGTGCTCATAGTCTCCACTGAGGAGAGAATTTTCACACTAATATCTCCACAGACGATGAGCTAGCTGCCATAATACAAGAAAAGCTGCTCTCTTCTGAGAGGAAAATATGTCATGTAATGGTTATATTCGTCCTTATGGAGCGGGAATACTTGAAGACAGTGCTGCAGATTTATCTAAGTGCTGCTCTGCAGAGTTCTCAAACTGCAAAGGGACGATATACTGAAGGTGTTATACACTGAATACAGAGAGAGCAAAGAGAGAACATTTGTGTGAAACATGACCTGCCTATCTTCAACGCGGCAGGACAGGATGGATGACTGCGTCGGGCTGGTATTAAAGTAGTCCATGTCATACGCTCTAACGCTAACAGAGTTAGGCTAAGAGCTTGGGTTGGCTCCTTCCAGCAGGAGCTAAAACACTCCAGGTGATTCCCAGACCTCATCCTGTGGTCAAAAAGGAGAGTCATCAGGGTTTGTCTTCATCTCAGGTCCATTAATGGTTCCTCTCACCTTACTACTCCAACTGAGACAGGAATTATATCATGTGGCTGTTCTGCATATTTATAAAGCTTCTCAGATACAGGTAGCATTAAATTAATAGATAGCACAGGCTGTAAATATGCACCAGGCTGCAAAGGTGATGACTCGGACACCTCTCTGTCTCTGTCATCTAAGTCCCTCTGTGCCCTGCTCTTCCAGCCTCAGACGCCTTCCTATTACACATTCATACATAAACTCTCTCCCAGTGCATCCATTTTACAGGAGCGGCACAAACAAACGCCATAAAATTGTAACAAATGGAATCTGCATCGAAGACACGCAGCGTCTCCAGAGAATCACTCTGCCTATAAAACAGAACAACCAGCACACTCGCAGACCCTGAAAACCTGCAGCAGCCTCCATTTCTCCCTGCAGCAGATTAACACAGTAGAGGCACACAGGGTAATGATACAGCCGTGTTTCAGAGCCCATCACAGGGACTTACTTTTGACATGCAGACTGACCCTCCCGGCTAATTAAAAGAAGGGCTCAAAGAACGGACCCTGTTAAAGTTGATTCAGACTCAAGCTCCTGGGAAAGAAGAGAAAGCAATCCTTGATCCTTTCATCCTTCATCCTTTTCTGTGAAGATTAAGGACAATTCAACGGGAACAAAGGGATGGTTCATGGTACATATATCCCAGTGCGTACTTGTCATTACAGCATGATGAATAATAAACATGCTCTGTCACTTTGTATAGAGAGACGCCTGTAAGAATGTGAGAGCAACAGATATTTATTCCTAGCTTCAATATAAAGTTTCAAATTGTTTTGAAGAAAACGTTTATTTTCATTTTGCCACTTAGATGACCAGTCAGTAAGATGTGTAGTGACTGAAATGATAAAGTGACCTCACTATATGATCAGACATTAAAGAAACATGCTATGTTGAAGTGCTGGCTTCTCTGACAACAATGCAGCAGCCAGTATGTCCTCCTTCTAACTTTAGATTCTGCTCCTGAATGCTCTGGATTTGTTTGGACCAGAGAAGGTAGGCGGTTTTAAGGCACCCCGACATGGCCGTTTAGGACACCCCTCGGTTTGCCAGATATGAGAGCAGTTATCAGGTCAAACCAACAGGCAAGAGAAGTGGTTCAGATAGAAGTGATTGTACCTGACCTAAAAAGCCTCTGCATGTTTCTAATAAGCTCCACGAGCAGAAACGTGCTCAAACTAGGATCAATATTGGAGATGCTTTTGAAAAATGGAGAGAGGTTAGAACACAGAAAGGTCTACAGACCGATGCAGAGCTGGATAAACACTGAAGCTTCAGTGTCCACCACATGGGAACCTGTGTGAGCATCGACTCTAGAGAGGAGGGGGCGGGGGGAGACAGCTCTCTACAATGTTTTCCAATGTAATTTGGACTGCAGTACCCATCTTAAACACTAGTTGTCAGATTACACATTGCTTCTTTAATGTTAAGTTGTGAGCCTTGTTTGTCTGTAATGTAGACTGTGTAAAAAGACAAAACATTTGGAGCACCCCCTGCTGACGAGCAGTATAGGCCACAAGCTTCACCTCCTCCATATTAACAGATGGGACACGGGCCAAACTATAGAATAAAAGTACACGTCCTTATTTTAACTCCATCATTGGAGGGCGTCAGATGTAATTTTTTTATATTCATTAAATATGTTCAAAATTATTTAAAATTACTTTTACAGAGTTTCTATGGTACCAATAACGTGATGTTTGTGCAAAAAAATTTTTTTGCATTGTTCATCATAAAGATGAATGAGGTTACCAACAGAAACTGTCAGGGAGCAACATTGTAATGCCACAGGGCAGGCATCGCTGGGCAGCACAGTTATTTTCAAAATTGCCAAAAGACGACTCTGCTGGACACCAATGATTGAGTCGGTAATACCGGTCACACACAATGGCTCTATTTGTGCAACATGGGTTCGGCCTTCTCTTATCTCAAAGGTATCAAATACAGTCTCAAGACAGCACTCAACATCTCGCACAGACACATGAGAAAACTTTTAGCGTCTGCATGAGACTCAACAGGCTGTCAGGTAAATGCTATGTACAGTAAAACACTTCCCGAGCGATATTAGACACTCAGAGAAACTGCTGAGAGGAAAAGTCAAGACCCACAAAACTGCAGAGGGCAAATGTTGGGAGTGGTGGACAAAACAACACAGCATTTTCATCACAGACAGAGGAGGATTCAGGAAGTTATTTTCTTTCAGTATCTCATTTTGGTTTCCTCAATCTCAGAACCCATCAGAAAAAAAAAGATCTCTGTGAGCGACAGACCATTTCTCCACGCTCCGAGTGAAGCCCGGGGTTATTCAGATAAGTGATGAAGGACATGCGGGCCAACACTTCCTTTTCTGTGCAATTGCCACTGTTTGCAGACAGAAAAGCAACTTGAGACATGAGAATGAAGTTGCAATGGAGAGACGATGTCTGCAACCAGATAATTAGCTGCACTCATATTCAGGTAACTTATTGATTCTGGGATTATTACATTACAGCCAAAGCGACGTACAGTACATCAAGGAGTAAGTAAACAACGCAAGCATTGATCTAGAGAGGAGGAAACAACGTCAGTAACTGCAAACAAACAGCTTTAAGTCTGATCGGACACACAGGTTGTAATCATCATCAAAAACATGATCCACAGCTTCTTAAGAGACTTCTTAACAGCATCAACACCATCCTCCTAAATATCATCGATTTTGTCATCATCATCAGTCGCATCACTGTTATTAAGTGCGCAGGTGTTCATGAAAAGCTGGGTCGTTATATTTATTTTAAAGGTCAAACGTGTTCTCCGGTTGTCACGATACCTTGGTTACTTGGTAACGATCTAACAAATCCTGCAGAGTGAGGGTGGTTTCACACTAGGGACCCGGGTCCGGATCTGAGTGCAAGTGACTTGACCCCAACGTCTGGTTCATTTCATCAGTGTGAACACAAACGTACCGGACTCGGGTACTGTGCCCGAGTCTACTTAAAGAGGTGGTCACTGGCTCGATTCATGTGTACCCGAGTACGGTCCGTGGGAGATGTGAACGCAACCGTGCTCGAACAAGGAAGTGGATAGCTATATGACGTCGTTCTAAAACGGCTCCTATCGCTTCAAAAACCGTCGTATCCGTTCGTCCTCTGAACTGCACGGTAGATGTGGAAGTAGGACGAGAGTCGTTGTTGGCGTCTCAGATGTAACAAAAACATCCACAGTTAGCAGGATGGACTCAGCCCGAGTGGTTGCCATGGTTACTTCTTCTTTCTGCTTTTTGGCGGATTTTCAAACCGACTGTGTGCATACCGCCACCTGCTGTATCGGAGTGTGAACATACTCAAGTGTACTCTGTCACTAAACGATGTTACTAATGTGAACGCAGACCAGCAATCGTGCTTGGAAGAAACAATGGTGCCTAATGTGAATACTCCATGAAAAAACACACAGCAGGTTGCTTATTTTCCATTGTTGCGGACACATTGAGGTGATTCAGAGGATTTCTACATCACATAAGCAAAGATGTCTGATCGAGAGAGAGAGAGAGAGAGAGAGAGAGAGAGAGAGAGAGAGAGAGAGAGAGAGATCCCTGATCCTCAGAAGCTTCTCTATCTATATGGTCAGAAAAGTCTGTGTGCAGTACAAGCTGCAAAATATATTCATGGTTGTCACAAATTAAGACAAAATGCACTTAATGTTTCTCAGTAATAGTTATTGTTAATGTCTTGTATTATATCTGAGTTATCATATTTTTTCTGTACTGCTTTGGCAACATGGACTGCTGATCTGTCATGCCAATAAGATGAGGAAATGGGTTGATTATTATCTTCACAGTAGAGCCTTTTAAGCATAAGTTTTTCTGTTTATGAAATAAAATACATTATACATAAATCACCCTAGTCTGAAGTACTGATTCCAATGGTTTGATTTATGTTTTAACAGCCCAGAATATTTTAAAATGTATAATGTAGCCGCTCCATATATAAACTGATCATTATGAATATGGAACAGAGGCTGAGGAAAAGTCAATAAGTTTATAAATCCAGAGATAATTCACTCAGAGGAAGAAGACTGAGAGGCGTTTCAGCTGAACACACAAACTGAAACCCTGAATGAGTTTAAGATTAGCCGACCATTGTCATCAATTACACACCCTGTGTGTACAGTTGGTGGTAAATAGTAAGTACATAAACGACCAGCTGTGGATACGATCACAGACATCTGAGTCTGAGCGCGCTCACAACAGAGGAATTCATCATCATCTCTCACTACCACTGTATCCTGCAGCAGAGCCGGGCGCAGGAAGTCGATTCACGCGGGGGAAATCTCCGCTGAATCTTAAATAGTTATTGACAGCCCTCCAGTTGGTAAACCTCTCTCGTAGCCCAGAATTGATCGTCGGTCTTGTGCTGATGCAAATAGCGTTGCAGCTATGAATGTTTGATAAATGTTGGGTCGGGGCTGAATGCAGGGTGAAGAGTTCAGAGGTTTAATTTGCAGGGAGACGCCGGCGGTCTCCTGGGCTCCTGTTCAAACTGCAGCCAGGGCCAAAAGGTTTGTCTGTCTGCGAGCATCGATTTGCAACAACATACTAATGTGTTTATTGATGTGCCAGAGTAGGTATAAAGATTAGATATAAGCAGATGATAAAATAGCTGTCAGTGATTAATCCTTGCTATCCTTTGATTACAAAAGCGGCACTTCCTCTTCTGCTCTTTCACCCCTCCAAACTCCTGCAAGCTTTTACCTTACCCTATCTTTATTTCTTTAATATGTCCATCCATTCCCTTCAGCCTGATATATAATGCATATCACAAAGTCCATGCTGTACTTCCATACTGGCAAAGCTTCAAAGCTAAAGAGATTTGATCAAGGAAATAGCCTTTTTAATATTCAAAAGAGGCTCCTGGCACTATGACGGATGGAGAGTAGCCCCCCTAAATCCTTTACTGTCCGGTCCACTACATGAAGACAAATGCTGCGAGCATGACACTGTCGAGAGTTAAGGAGGAAAAGAGGACTCAGACCCACCCAGAGGTTTGCTTTTTACTCTCCTGGCTGCAGAAAGGAGTTTGGCAGTTAAGTGGCCTGTCAAATAAAGCAGAAAAATGCTGCACAGAGACTTAAACACAGGAAGCATCTTTAAAAAGCTGTCATTAAAATAGCTTTACTATTAATCAGATGTGACTTGCTTTATCCCATGTGTTATTAGTGGAGGTGACAGCAGGAGGATTCTGCTTTAAGGTGTAATTTAGTCGGCCTCTTTGAGTCCTTAAACCTGAAGACATGCAGATTAGCAGCTCATATTCTCCCTCATTATTCACTCAAAGCTCCATTTTCACACTCTTACACAAAGTGGTTTCAAAGAACGGTAGTTTTCAGGAATTACATCATTAATCGACTTTTTTACTGAGACTTATTTGGTTGATACGTTTGATTAGATGTTAAAGAGAAAGGCGGATAATTGCAGCAGCCTTTATTGGTGGGAACCTGACATCGTGCGGCACACAGCGTACTCCTCCTGCTGCTGTCTGAGGCTGCCATGAAATCAATTAGAGACACATCAGCGCTGTCTGAGCCACCGGAGGGAGCCAGTCGGAGCAAATTAGAATGCTCTCTCCTCTGTTTCACACTTCTTTCTCATGCTAAGAAGGAAATTACAAGCCAGTCTATCAGCTGATCGATGGGTGAAATGCACTGATTACAACAGGACGAACTATCATTATCTCTTGATCTACTTTTGATAAAATCAGCAGAGTAAAGCTGGCAACTCCAGACTGTTTTCAAATCTTAACCGATTTTAAAAATGTGGGAGACCACAGACATGAGGATAGTTTTTACCAATCTTTGATATCATAATCCTCTGAACCTACACATTAGACGACTCAGCCAGACCGGGACACCTCACACACACACACACACACACACACACACCTGCAGTTTGTTGTGAGAGTTCACAGAAACGAGATCTCACAGAAACTAGCGTGATAAAATGTGACTTCAGAAGAAAAACAAACATGGTCTACGCTCTACGTCGTCAGCTGTCTGTTCTGCTGCATGTTCGGTTTTCAGGGGAAAAAATAAATCATGGCTGATAAAACAGATAATGTGCTGCTTTATAGAATTCGCAGCGAGTGAGGGGAGTTATCAGAGTATGCAGCATCCAGGTGGTGGCGCCTCCAAGCCTGCTCGCTCTCATTGGCTGCTGAGGATATTCCATCAGAGGCAGTCAGACCTGGAATCATAGATCTTAAACATGTTTGATATTTATGTTTTCAGATCCGGAGGCTCTGACTCCATGGGAAGCAGTAAAATAAACTTAGTGACACCAAACACTTAAGGATTATTAGGACCTGCCACAAGCCGCAAATCGGACCACGCCCCCCCCCTAAACTCACTGAAAGAAAAAGACCATTGGTCCGAAATTAACTTTTTGACTCACCAGCCAAGGTTGCGAATAGAAAATAAATTAGCTTTATTCCACAAAAACAAGCTTTACTCTCGATTTAGCTTTGACAATGTTAAACACTTCATGTCAGCAGACTGCTCTGTTCCTGCTGAGCGTGATGGACGTGAAAAGTGGAGCATGCATTTACCATGCACTATATCTAAAGTGTTTATAACCCAGTGCTGTTTCACAGAGCGTGTGTGCGTTTGTGCAGCCGTGTGTGTGTCTCAGCGTGACCCAGTGACGCTCCGTCATGTAGACAGCAGAGAGAGGAGAAGGGGAAAGATGCTTAGTACTCATAGTTTTTATACATGAATGAACATTTACCCGCACTGTGGTGGGTAGCCCTCTGAAATTTACTTGCCAAAAAGTAAATCTACCTGCATTTTGCGCTTGGCGGTTGTAAATTTGGGACACTGACATGCCTATTGAAATAAATTCATGTGTTCCCATTCTTTCAGACTTGTAGGTTTTCAGCTATTTTGACAGAATCCAGCCATGAAGGCATCCCATCAAATGAGAGACTGAGAACAAGGGTACTTGTAAACATCTCTGTCAGACTTGATGAAGGTTTAGGTTTAGTGTGCAGGAGTTTGCTTGTACTTAGAGAATTTGAAAAATGGTTTCTGTTCTATGTTTTTACCCATCTTCAAGTCACACGTGTTTTTTAAATCACTTTTATCTTTGGATTTATTGAATTTCAGGCGGACACACTGAAATGTGTCTGAGGCTTCTGATGTAGCGACCTGTGGAGCATTTTGAATGGGCCTTTTTATGTCTCATAATTCAGGAGACATTTCCAGCTGTAATGGCAAAAATAAAAAGGTTACAATCCTGCATATGAAACAAAGCTGATATATCACACAATGAGTTTGTGAGCCCTCTGAATGCGGTGTTTTAGCACGCTGCTTGTTGTTGGAAAGGTCAGCGACTCTAATGACATTTCTGAGAGGTTTTGTAAAGAACTCACTGATGCATGGCGAGCTTTCACAAACGTGCTACAACAACACGGTGACCTGCTGAGTGGAACATGTCTGCTAATTGATACAACCCTCATTTCCATCTACTTTCTGTGTTTGTGTGTGTGTGTGTGTGTGTGTGTGTGTGTGTGTGTGTGTGTGTGTGTGTGTGTGTGTGTGTGTGTGTGTTTGTGACACAGCTCATTTCCCAATAACTTGATGCAGGATGTGAAAGAGAAACATATTGACACACAATGGGCTCCGAACAATATGTTCTACTGCAGTTCATTACTGTCTCTGCTCTCTCTGCTGTGCAGACACATCTGCTCCGATCACAGTTGAGGCTTTAATTGCTCGATTGATTTAGTTAAGACTCATGGATCTTCTGATTGTCTCAGAGAGATTTGGATTGTGTACAGTCAGTGTTTCCCCTACCATTATATTATTATTATTAAAACATTTTTTTTTTTTTTTTTAGATTTATTTTTGGGCTTTTTGGGCCTTTATTGTAGAGATGGGATAGTGGATAGAGTCATTTAAGGATACCTTTCCGATAGAACAGGACAGCTGTCATTAAAAGTAACACATGAACACCAAGATTCCTTCAAGTGTTTGTGTAGACGTCCGTCTGCCCGCACCTCCCCACCCCCCCAAAGCTGTAAACCTAGGGGAAACACTGACAGTAATCCAGTGCTCCAACATTTGTCAATAAATGTTAAACTGATATTATCACACCAGCTGCTCACATGATCACAACCTCTCCATCATTAACTGATCACAAAGCATGTAAGCCAATTACTGATATTAAATACACTAACTTCATATCCATAATCCTTCATCAATCTAAAATCACCTGCTATATTAATCCAGCTTCAACAACATAGTATGAAATGTCAATGGGACAGGAAAAACACACTTTAACCAATAAGAGGCCGTTTAATGCATGTTAACACGCCCCCAATGGCGTGCTGTTTATGATGTTCACCATTAAAGTTTTATATGTTAAAACACTAAAGTACATTTTAGGCTGATGGGAATGTCATTACTTCTGATGATATGGTCATAAACTACATGCCAGGCTCGCAACAGGCCAAGCTACAAATAATGAAATAATCAAATGAACAGAACAGAAAAAATGATTTTATAACGTAGCTCGGTCACATGCATGATGCAGTCTCTGTTAAATCTTTGTTCATTTTCATTTAAAGTATCTAAAGACGGGTCCTAAATGCAACACAGTTTCTACCTCACAGAGCCATAAAGATAAAGTGTCCATCTCTTATGTGAAGGAGAGATTTATGCACCTGACACTGCATGTTTTCACAATTAAAAAATCCTCTCTGAGAGATCGATGGAGACATGAATAAAGATGACCTAATGCTGATGAGCCAGCGATGATCATTAAACATTCTCATGAAGACATCCTCACATTACGGCCATAAACGGGAACAACCCCTGTGGTGTTTTCACTACAGAACATCTCTTTACGACCCGTGACCGAGCAGACACTTAAAGAAAACTTTGGATGGACTTTGACATGTACGTGTTTGACCCGTGCTTAAGGACAGAGGGACCATTACACGCCGTGCATGGATGAACACATCATTATTATCCCATGAGCGGCTGAGCCGTGCTCTCATTGTCACCTCTCTCACCTCGTTTGCATTCACAGAGCAGGATTTTCCTATTAGGGGAAGTTAATAACTTGCCATTACTCTGAAAATTCGACCTCAGCAAAAGGCCGCTCAGCACTTTGAACACACCAACATGCTCTGAATGAAGCACTCGCAGTTCGCTCGTGCAGTGTGTGACCTGCTTCCTCATTCCTCTATAATCTGCAAACTTTGATTAACTGTAATTAATACTTGATTCTTTCTGCCAAGTGAAGGGGGGCAGAGTCATTTCATCAAATTTAGTAAGAGCCAGGGGTAAAATTAACTCTGGATTTCCTCCCTCACTGGAGCCATTTACTTTTTAGAAGTCACTCTTGGAGGGAAATGTGAGGCAACCCAAAGTCTCCTATCGGGTTAGGATGTCCTATAAAGTTCTGTTGTTTAAAATCCAGAGTATGACGTGCCTCCCTAAAGGATTGTTTGTATTAAAGTGGATTATAATGTCCGGTGCTGAAGTTTAAAACTGGTGCTTATAGAAGATTATAATAAATAATAAGTAAATTATATTGAGTTCTGTACTTAAGTACATTTTTTGAGTATCTGTACTTTACTTCAGGGGCGACTGTGGTTCAGTGGTGTAGTCGGATATATCTCAATTGGAAGCTTGGGGGTTCGATCACCATTTTGACTAAACCAGGAAAGAAAACTCTTTCAGATTAAAAATCTCTTTTTCAAGCGGGTCCTGGCCGAGACGATTAACAGAATTCACACAAACAACAAGCAGCCAAATAATACATTATAAGCAGGGTCCGAAATTAACTTTTTGACTCACCGGCCAAACAGATTTTTTACCGGCCAAAACAACAAATTATGTTTGTGTCCCATACACATCTGTTACAGTACATTTAATTGAGAAGGCATCATGTTCTGTTTAATCAAAAACAGATTTAAGTCACAAATTCGATAATTTTATCAGATCAGGAAATTGAGAAATTGTAAAAAATATATTTGCTGGCCTTTACTTTTTTTTTGTTATTTGTAGGCAGTAGTTCCCAGAAAAGCGCTACACAAGCTCAAGTCCATTTACCATTAAGTTGAGTATTATTTTTTGGGGAAGCTTATGTTTACTCCATTACATTTAAAAGACAAATATTGTACTTTTGACTCTGCTACATCTCTATGAATGTTCTCATTACTCACTGCTTTTGCTCTGAAGTCAGCTGATGGATTGTGTACTTCTGCTGACCTTTGACTCAGGGAATCAAGATGTGTCAACCACAGATTTTACTTGTTATAGTTTTCACATAAACATTACAAAATATAAACTATAAACCAAAAGAATACTACTACTACAACAACAACAACAACAACAACAACAACAAACGATCAAAATCAAAGCCAAAGTCCCCACAAAAAGAGCAGGAAACATAAATACGGTGTACATGAGTCCTCTGTTGTTACTATGGAAACGGACTCACACAGCTCCTGCTAGCTAGCAGCTTTCAGTTTGTTTTAGCTACCACAGCCTGAAGCACACAGCACAAAAGCAAAACAGTTCATTTCTATCTCATCAAGTTTACTTACAGTATTAGTACCACATGTTCAGACAGTTTTCTTTATCCTCCTCATCCTCCTCATCGTCCTCCATTTTCGGGCGTTACGACATCCTCCACCATGTTAGCGTCGACGCAATTAGCATCTATTAGCGCCACTTTACTTGTTTTTTTGCGATAAAAAACATAAAGCAGACTAAAACCAGAAGACCAGTTTTAACTTTTATAGCACACACACTTAACTGTGTCGGTTAAAGCTTATAAATAATGTTACCATTAAATCGGAGAGACTGTTTCAACAGGTCTCCCGCTTTCACTGATAATGATGCGTTTAGTGGTTTTCTGAATTATTGGAAAAATAGTTTCTGACCAGAGTTTTTTTTTTCTACTTTTTGATAATTTATAAGGCTTTAACGGTTAGTTTTTATACATATAGATTAAATTAGACTAAATTAATTATGTTAAACTAAACATATTATCTCTGCTGATTAATGTTGTTTTAAAATTATGATTTAATCTCTTGAAAACATCAAAATCAGAGAGGGGATTTTAAAATTAGAATTTCAGAGATTTTGAGCAGGACATGATTGCAAGATATAACAACAAGCAAATCAACAGTAACTGTAGTTTTAAAAAAAATATTTTTAACTTTATTAAACTTGAACATGAAGGCATCATACCAACTTTATAATGAAATTTTCCTCAAGAAACCAGACAAGAAATGGTATCAAAGCTTCTTGTTGAAAAAACACGGAAATTCAGTTGTATTCCTATCAAGCAGCAACCTCCGAGGTTGAAAACACTGATGCTGAAGTGTAAAATCCTGCATTTCCTCGAGTGTCCGCTAGAGGCTGGCTGCGGGATCACAGGAAATCAAATACGCACCCATTCTAAAAAGCCTGTTTTTACAGCAGAGATTAACATGTTTACAGCCTGGTTCAAAACACCAAATAGGTCTGATTAGCCCATGTCTGAATCAACACACACTGTACGGGGGGGGGGGGGGGGTGAATGTTTTGATGACTCATCAGTTTTGATTTGATGAAGGATAAGAGTTATTCACAATAAGGCGTGTAGCTGACATGATTGACAGGTGGGCGCGGTTTAACGGTTTGTCAGGAGGTTTAAAACCCTCCTCAGCTCCAGCTCTCAGTCTGTCGTTAGGTTGACTGAAAGTTTGACTGAGACAGTATTTCCAGCATGGAGACCTCCATCGATGGGACTCCAGCGCCCCCTGCAGGAACAGATGAGTGACTGATTAAGACCAAAACACTGTTCATTTGTTCTGTATTTTTCTCTAAGCATAAAAAAATACTTCGGTGGAGGCAGGACTTATTTAAGGGGCAGGGGGCTTGACCTTGAGCGGCTGTGGGTCCAGCGTGACACTGCAGAGAAAATGAAACTGTGACCATTCACATGGTCGGACATGGTCCAACTGTTTCTGATCGATATGAGGAGAAAAGCCACGGAGCAGTGTCGACTTCTGCACGTCTCGCTCCACTCCAGAGAAACTCACATCCTGACCTCCCCCTCAAGCTGTCAATCAAATCCCTGTGACTGAAAGGCCGCACGCAGCAGGAGAGCACGGCCAAGTGTAGATACAGTGTGTGATGTCTTAATTAACCACACTGCTAAAATCACATTTACAGTTGCGTGCACCAGATGTTGTGATCATCATGCTGAACGTAGTAATAATGATGATACTTTTATCAAACTCTGAATAATGGAGGAATGCATTTCATTTTGGAGCCGAGCATCACAATCAGAATCAGAATCGGAAATCCTTTCTTTACGGGGTACCAATGCCGGTGCGTGCACCCACGTAAGGGAGCTATAGTCCTCCAAGCGGGCGGCTCGGGTTTGAATCCGAGCTGTGGCATTCCCCACTCTCCCTCTCTCCCTGATTTGCGACTCTGTTTATGACTTTGTCAACAGCTTAATCCATGACATAACGGCTAGTCTATCAGGAAGTGGTGCACCAAGCTTTCTAGCTTTAAACAAGATATCTTTTAGAATATTTCCTGTTAGGAACTTTTAAATAACGATTCAGAAAACAGATAAACTTCCTGGTTGCTCCTGCCGATCCTTTGACTTGTCATAAGCATGCAGTCAGAGTGAATTAAAGGAAGATATGGAGCATTGAAAGGTTTCCGCATCAGTGAAATAACCTTGAAGCTGAGATATTTCCTCCCTCCTGCTTTACTGGCACCTTTTCTTCATTCTCCATCCTGAACAGTTATTCAATCATTATTGGTGTAGAAGGTGTTTAAAAGACAAGAGGAGACAGGACCTATCCATTCTGCTGATCTCTGTTTAGCTCATTCCAGCCCCCGCTAATGATGATAATTGAAGACAGAGCCGCCTGGGCTGTAATTTGGCATCCCCCACTCATTAATCTATTCTTCTTACACTCAGATTAATGTGCTGACCGTGATCCTGGTGACCTCTGGTGTGCAGGGACGTCTGTCACGTGATCGGGTCATGCACACGGCACGCCTCCTCCTGCTGCAGACCCAGCCGCCCCGAACGCCTGTGTGAGAATCTGAGCTACAAGAGAGAAAATAGAATGAGGAATGTGATGTATCTGGGGCTGGCTGCCTAGTGGAAAATAAAGACGTAATTAGAAAGTAAAATGAACACAGCTCAGCTACTGTACACAGATTTGATTGTGCATCCCCAGAGCACACACACACACAGTCCTCACACAAACAAACAGCTTTGTGCGCCAACAAACAAAAATCAATACGGATTTCTCACAGCTTATCAAACATGATCGCTTTAGGTTTTGGACAGGAAAGCAGTTGATTTGAATTGAATAAACCCGATTCAGCGTTAAAGCGGTCACTGTGCTCCTTCGGCACGCCTCGTCTTATCGAACACACTGAAAATACTCTCAGAGCCGACAGAACATTTTCTCCATACTGTCCTCGTTCCTTGACTTCTCCATGAGGCACGGTGTTGCCACATGTCGCTCCTTCTCTAATCCCAGGTTTATGACTCGGGCTGCACAGGTTCAGCATCTAATGGGGGCTGTGATGCTGAACACTGAGACACTGGCACAGGGATGATTTATAGTACAGTAGTCAGTGGAGGTGTGCTGAGCCTGTGGCACCCGGGGAGATGCCTTCCATCACATCTCATTTGCATTCACTCGATTCCTGCGCCGACGATGACTCACAGCGCTAATGAGGCCCCCGCAGGACAGGAGAGCGTTCAGCTCACTGTAACACTGCTGTTTCATCCCTCACTGCACACACAGGCTGCACATGCACGGGGCTCTATTTGATCTGTCAGGGTACATGATCGCACAGAGATGTCTCTCTGGTTACTGAGGGTCATTTTTATTGTAAACAACTGAACACCAATTCTCCAAATGTCAGATTTTGATGTCTCGTTTCATCAAGTGTCACCACATATCCAACATATTTTGTTTGTATCAAAGCCACGGTGACTTTGAATGTGAACACTTAGATGTAAACAACACAAGGCTGCAGCATTTCAACCATAAACATGCATCAAAGGTGGGAGATGTAGTTCCAAATTCTGTCAACAAGTCCTCATGTTCTGCCGTTAGAAAATAGGACAAAAAAGTAGCTTGAAGCGAGACACACAACATGATTTCAGTCAATTAGCTTCAGGTAGTGTTGATGCTTTGCTCTCTGATCTCTGCTCCTGGAAGCTTCATAGGGATACATTTCACACTTATAAAGTGTCATGAAGAAGCTTAAAGCACAGTTTTCCATTTCCATCGACTCTTAACTCATGAACCTGCTGACACTTGTAGAAGGTGTCATTTAACAACCTTGTCCCACTGAAATTGAGCAGAGCAACCTTGGCCGCTGCACAGTGCTGCAGTGGTTCGCGCTGTTACCTTACAGCGAGGAGGTCTACGACTGACAGGAGTCTTTCTGTGTGGAGTTTGCATGATCTCTCCGGGTCCTCCGGCTTTCTCCCACAGTCCAAAGATACGAGAATGAGCCCAGGCTGCAGTGGTTGGTGTGCTATCAATAATAAAGAACTTGCATATCAGGACTAAAATGGGCTCCTGTGTTAGCTCTATATGTAGTTAAATCGCCCTACACTACTGTATTTTAATGTTATAGCATTAATGGTGGTACTTGGAGAGCCAAATATTTGCTCTGATGTTACTCATTGTGAAAAGTTTGAGAACCACTGATCTCATCCATACATGTAGTAAGATGGCTGTCACTCTCAATGATTCATTTCAGTATGGATGAAGTTTTTATTTTGCTTTGAGATGTAGCAGTATATGAAAGCAGTGCATTTGATGAATACAGGTAAAAATAAAAGCACTGTAGCCTCTGAGGTAAATTCTGCAGAGTCAGCGAGCCGTGGACATGACAGCTTCAGAGATAAAAACACGAAAGGTAATTTTGTTGTCACATCAGGGACATCTCTGCACCGCCAACTTTTTTAATATTCCAGGTCTTCCCTTCAAAGAAGCTTTTGACTGAACCTCCTCTTTCTCAGGAGTACAGGGGAATACTCCTTACACCCAACACAACATCTATAACCAACCTGCTTTGTTTCAGTCCGACTGTTATAATATTAGAATGTTATGAAGCTGCTGAACGTGCATGAGACCAGAATCCAAAACAGCTTCTACCACAGAGCTGTCTCACTTGTAAACACACTGCAGACTTATTACATGGGCATTGAAGTTGTAAATGTGCCACTCAGAGGTGGGACAGAGACAGAATCCTTCTGCAGAGAGAAACCTTTTGGATTCATTCTTCAGGTACCCTCATTCTGAATGGTTTAAATGAGGACATTTAATGTATGTGTTTCTTGTGAACTTATGTTTCTTTACCTGCTCTAACTTGTAATTTTGTTTGTTTTTGTATTTGTGGATTTATATGACATGTACCTTGAGTTAAATGTTTGAATATTTTTGGGGATTCAGCATTCAGTTGTTTTACGTTGAAAGGGAGTTGAGCGTGCTTTCTCCTTCAGTATATCTGTATATTGGCAGGTTTTGGGTTGTAGTGTTTGTGTTTTTTTGATTTAACTGTTGATATTAGTCATCTACAGGTTTGCTCCAACATTTCGTTGTACTTGAACAGTGACAATAAAGATATTTTATCTTATTGCCTTACATGCTATAGTCAACATAATAACATACTCTGAATGTCAATGAATGTCCGTCTCTTAAAGGCCAGATTATTATTCACATGTAATTCTGTTTTAACTAAATCTTCTACATGCATTTATTGTTTTTAGTTTCACATCATGATTAACATGTTTCAACACGTCTAACTTCTGAACAGCAGCTTCAGGTTTAATTACTCAGACGTCTGGTGTCGACCTTTTCCCCCTTTGTTCTTCCTATAAATCCCGACCTTACCATAAAAACAGCTCACTGCTATGAAATGACCCTCTGTGAAGTCAAAGTGAGTCTGTAAAATAAAATCTACGACTGTAATAACAATACACGGCATCATTTGAATATTTTCCTTTGTGATTCTTCACAGGGGGAGAAATTATTGTGTCGTTCTCTTTGAACATTAAACATAAAAGGCAAGAACATAATATCTGAGAGGTTTGAAATACTGAACAGTTACCAAACAGGTACATTAAGCAATTTAGTAATCAATCAAGTGTTAAATACATTCTACATTATTTACAATGTTTTATTTAAAGGTCACATATTCTGTAAAATCCACTTCCCCATGTTCCTCTAACTCTAATATGTGTCTCTAGTCTGTCTACAAACCCCCCAATGATGAGAAAAGTCCATCTCCTCCGTCTTCTGCCTGCTCCACTTTTCAGAAAATGTGTGCTCAAACATGCTGTTTGGAGATTTTCCCTTCATGACATCACAAAGGGCAGTAACCCCTCCCCCAGGTGGGTGACACTCCCACAGCTAGGTGTTTGTTCTGCCCTCTGAGTCTGCCTTCTCACTGTAAACAATAGGACATGGAGCGAGAAAGGAAGAGCGACCAAGCCCTTCCAGAGAGGGGGTAAGGTACAGTATGTGTTTCCATGGTAATCTTTCTTTAAGTGCTTGATTGCAGGAATGTTTGCATCCTCTCAGAAATGTGCAGATAAAAACCTCAGCGTGAATAAAGCTTTTTATCTGAAAACGCTGGTACATTTAAAGGGCACTTAACGGCTAACCAGTGATTGTTTCTCAACAAAAAGATGAATGTTGGCAGTGTTGTTGGATTAGTTTACATCTTCTTTAAAGGAAAAGGTCGAGAGAAATGAAAACCAAAGCGTGTCATTGAGGTGTGCAGGGACGCTGTCAGCCTGCTTATCGTCTTCACCTAGTTCCTTTTCATCATCCTTCAAACTGATCACCCACACACTGACCCCCTCCTCCCAACACACACACACACACACACACACACACACACACACACACACACACACACACACACACACACACGCACACACACACACACACACACACACACACACACACACACACACACCATGCTGAATGTTGTCTGCAGAGCTCTGAAACCAAAGGAGTCGAGTCTTGTCTTGTCCCCAGTGTTACCCTGAGTTTTCTTGATTTTTGGTTTGAAGTAGCTCAGAGGGAGAAGATTCCTGTGAAGTGGAAACTCATCTTGTCTTCTGTGTTTGCTCTCATCTCACTCCTTCAGCACTGTGCAACGTTTTCTGGAAATAATAACATCCACACACGAAGTTAATCCTCAGAAAACCAAGCACACACAGGCTGCACATGCACGGGGCTCCAAGTATCCTGCTGAGAATGAATTATTCAAAGAGAAACTTTTTTCCTTGAGTTTGGGAACGTTTCAGAATGTTTGAAAATTAGAGGTTTTCCTTAAAGTTTTCCATGAAAGTATGTAACTCTGACACCTAGTGTTTGAAATGGGTACTGCAGTCCAAATTTTAAACATTAGAGAGCTGTCCCCCCCTCCTCTCTGAGTCGATACTCTTGCAGGTTGCCATGTGGTGGACCCTGAAGCTTCAGTGTTTATCCAGCTCTGCATCGGTCTGTAAACCTTTCTGTGTTCTAACCTCTCTCCATTTTTCAAAAGTATCTCCAATATTGATCCTAGTTTGAGCACGTTTCTGCTCGTGGAGCTTATTAGAAACATGCAGAGGCTTTTTAGGTCGGGTACAATCACTTCTATCTGAACCACTTCTCTTGCCCGCTTCCATCACTGCAACACCTGTTGGTTTGACCTGATAACTGCTCTCATATCTGGCAAACTGAGGGGCGTCCAAAACGGCCGTGTGGGGGTGCCTTAAAACCGCCTACCTTCTCATTCAGGAGCAGAATCTAAAGTTAGAAGGAGGACATACTGGCTGCTGCATTGTTGTCAGAGAAGCCAGCACTTCAACATTGCATAATTACAAACTCCTAGTCGTTGAGTCAGATTAAATCCCAAAATAAGAACGGCAAACAGCAGTTGCCCTAATGAAACAGGAACAACTGAATGTAAGGATTAACCATTTTACACCACTCTTGTTTTAATTAAAGTCTGCTGAACACAAAACAGCCAGAGCCAGAGTGTCACCAACAGACTTAATGAGCTAATGTTAGCTTAGAGAGTCTGCTGCAGAGTCATCCCTGTGTTCTCATGCTCTTATATTCACTAATGAATCAATGTTTCAACCCGAAGATTTAGCCCCCGGAGCTTCTTATCAGGAGACTAGCAGCTAGAAGGTTCCTGCAGCACGTTGTTGTCTGAAGCCACTTTCACACATGCACTCCTCAAAACTCCTTGAATATATCAGGACAGCCTGCCCCTGATATCTTCCTGAGTTTACACACGTCCCTCACAGAGTGAAGTTTCCCTGTAAATAGCTCGGAAACCCCAACGGACTGGGGGTCGCCACAGATTAGATTGAGATGTTTTTCAATTTGGATCTTGACACAAACAGTCACGCATGACTCTGTGGGGGTTTTTGCACTGCAAGTAGACTATGAGACATTTTGCCTTAGTCATAGTTCAGGAAACATGGATTTGAAGACGGGTGGGAGTGCAGGGTCAGTGTATCACATCAGGTATCACTGTCACTGCCACCGGAGGATTCTGTTCATCTTTATTGTTCTGCACTTCACTGAGCTCTGGCAACGTGGAATATGTCTGCCCAACCCTGGTGACTTTTTTAAATATTATTTCTAAATCATTTTCTCTCAGAAATCTCTTCAGAGGGCTGCATGGCGGTGCAGTGGTTAGCGCTGTCCCCTCACAGTGAGGAGGTTCCTGGTTTGAATCCCTGGTTTGAATCCCACAGGAGTCTCTCTGTGTGGAGTCTACATGTTCTCCCCGTGCATGTGTGGGTTCTCTGCGGGTGCTCCGGCTTCCTCCCACAGGGAGCAAGACATGCTCAAAATTTCTAAATAATCGGGAGGATATCAAGCTTTGTAAATAATAATAATATAACAGAGTATGGTCTTTCTGTAAAGTGTAACATTTGTTATGAATTGTCATTCAGACAAAAAAACTCTGCAGTGTGGAAACAAAAACGCTCGCTACAGCCGATGAAATCTGCCGCTGACAGACGTGTATCTGCGTTCGTCTTCGACTTTAAGCTTTTATCATTTCAAACACAATAAAACATTTTAAGTAGTTAATCTCTTATTGTTGTTTAAATATATGAACATTATGCATGAGACAGCTTCAGCTGACGGCAGCTCCAGCTGCTTAAAGAGCGGCTCATTACACTGATTCGCACATTCAACGCTTTAATGAGGTGTTACATACATTAATTAGTCATGTCTAAATCTTTGTATTTGATTCTTCTTATTGATGAACTCATTCCCTTATATTAAAGTCATGACTGCATCTTTTTTAATTGATCGGTTTTAATTATATTGAAGCCTTTAAGTCTGATCAGATCTTTATGTTGTCCTCTGGGATTCTGCAGCAGCACAGAGATAAACATGTTTACGAGGCAGACCTGTATATATAAATATGTTCTGTATATTTAAATGTATATTCACATGAGGGAGGCCTGCAGCAATCACTGACATTTACATCAATAACTCTAAACACCAGCTTCACTGCAGCGGCAACAGAAACACTTACAGATCAGAGAGACGCTGCTGTGCGCTGCCGTGTGTTGGATTCCTGCAAAGATGAACGATTTTTTGGAGCGCTGCAGCTGGAGTTTAGGGAGGGGAGACACACATTGTTCTTACAGAGATAAAAGCAGGGCCCAGGTATTAAACAATAATCAGATCCTATGAAAGAGACGAGATGAAGTTACTTTGAAACAAGCAGGTAGAAGCGATGTGGGAAAGGCCGAGCTGCAGAGCAAAGTTAAAAACAATGAGACAATAATGAGCCCTGGGCGAGTCGGACATGCAAAGAAGTTCATGAGAGTCGAGAGCGACGCCATGGGCTGTTTGTGAGACATGTAGCTTCATTTTCAAACACAGCAGAGACTTGATGATCTTAATAGTATTGACTGCGGTCAGTGGAGATCCTGAAGTCTGTTGGGGTCCTAGGTCCCAAAAGTCATCAGGGGCCCCTCCTCTCAGCGTTGATCACATTATGTCTGACAGTGTCCCGATGCTTCCTCATCTTCCACTTCCTCCCCTTCTGTTTTCACTCCCAGACGAGACGTAGGGCAGCGAGAGGGAGTGCTGTCAGATGGGGGCTCCTGAGGGAGGTTTCCTACTGTCATTGCAACATTTTAACATTTTGAGCCACTGCTGTGGTTTAAAGTCTGTCAGCCCCTCGAGGGCCCCTACCAGCCAGGGGCCCCGAGCAGTCACCTGCTTTGCCTATTGACAAACAGCGCCTCTAAAAACACAGCATTGCTACCTTCAACAGACCCAGGATCTGTGCGTGCATGCTCTAGATAGTGACAGCACTGATACTACCTTTCCCCACCACATGGCCCCTTCTGTTGAAACAGAGAGTATTACATTGGAGCTGATAAATATTGAGTATTGCAAAAATGCGTCCGGTGGTATTTCTTGCTGCAATACCAGAAATGTTGTAAATGCAGGAAATATGGTGGTCTGCATCCTTTACGCTGTGAGATTACATTTTTGAGGAGGTGCAAGTCAAATTACTCACTACTGGACTTCTGCACAGGTACAGAGCTACACAAACGGCGTATGCTACAGTGTGGATGAAATGCAGAGGTATAATTCAGGTTTTTGGTATTAGAAGCGTCCTGTACTCAGAGGACAACGTTCAAGAGATCTGAACAAAGGTTTAAACACATCAAAATCTGTTTCTGATGCTGTGCTGAATTACTTCCTGCCATGTTTTGGCAGGATGGAGCCTCTAATGTAAAATCTTCAATGGGCAGATGATTCTTTTCATTCAACAACGGATCAAATTTTAATCAAATCTCTCCATGGTGTGATCTCTCTGCTTCCCCTTTAGCAGCAAACTCCTCCCTGAGAGAAAATAAGTCAAACATTCATGTGCATGTAGGCTGCGTTGTTTGTATTCCCCTCCCCGGTTGGCCTGCCTTTCTCCGGTGGATATCAACAGGATGTGTTGACTCAGATCCACAGCTGAATCTAAGCTCTGGTTTCAGGCTCAGTAACAGGACGAGCAGCAGGAGCCTGGAGGAGCAGGCTGCAGTCTATTTTGGGTCTTTTTGTTTAACCCAATTACGGCGTGGTGTTGTGCTGACTGAAGCAGCAGCAGTCAGGTGAGGAGGGTCCGTTGAAAAGTGGGACAGCAGCGTTACAGAGATGGAAAAGTGAGGCACTGAAAACAATAAGAGGCTGCTATTCACTGACACAAGGAGAAAAATGATTTACACACAGAGTGCAGGATGAAAAGGCAGAGTCAGGTTAACACGCTCAGGTCTCCTTCATGACAGCGAGCGACGCCTCTCTGTGACCTTGGCGTCTATCATCTGTGTTACCGTTTCAATCTGCCAAAAACAGACGCCTCGGCTGGACGGCTTTCCACATCTGCCTCAAAATAAATGTAAACCCTGAGATAAGGCCGGCTGCAGAGACAATAAAAGCACAAAGCCGGTAAATAAACGAAGGCACAGCAGAGCCACCTGAGGCCCCGTCGCCGGAAATCAGCCAGCTTCAATCTACAGAGTTTTTTCTCTGCAGGTAAATGAGGTAATCATCTGTGAGCGTCCACAGAGAGAGGTGGGAGATAAAGAGCCGGCTGCTTGTGGGAGGCTCGGCTTTGAAAAAGAATCCATCCATGAGCCGCTGAGTTTAACGGCACTGATGCTCTTCTTCTCCCTCGGCATCCGCCCTCCAGACATCCACCTGAGACACTCTGCAGAGCTGCTGATGGAGGAGACATGACAGTCTGTTCTCTGTCTCTCTTTTGTCAGTCTGACTCTGTGCGATCATCTTCAGTATCTCTGCTTCTCTCACATCTCAGATAAAAATCATCTACATGCTTTTCTTCATCACTTCTCCCGCTGAACATCACACCGCTCCTGTGGGAGACTGAGCCTGATCATTTAATCTCCGTGATCTTAATTTAATCTCAGAGAGGCAGGAGAGCCGGCGTGTAATGAAGTGACACATTAACCCAACTTACAGCGACTCAATGAGTGTGCATGAGTGTTCAGGTTTATATACGTCTCTGGAAGGATCCTCCTTTTATTCAAACCTCCTTGAAATTAAAAGTATTTATTGTTTTGTTTTCAGCATCGTCCTTCCTCACAGCCACTGATCAACATCTTCCACCAACACAAGTCATGATGTCACATTATTTGGACTGATTCCTACATGACAAACGAGACGTTGGCACAGTGATCCTCAACTCTTAGAAACCGCAAGGGATCGTGCATGCTCCCTGAGATGGTTTAATAATAATAACAAGTTTATAGAAAATGTTAAAATAGGTCTAATAAACCTCAATTAAAAGGAAATATTCCCTGTTTTCTAAAAGTTTTTTGTTTGGCACAGGACCGTGGATAGAGCCAGACACCAGAGAGAGAGAGAGAGAGAGAGAGAGAGAGAGAGAGAGAGAGAGCGGCCGCCCGCTCGGAGGACTATAGCCTCCGTTCATGGGACATGTGCACCAACCACTAGCCTCCCTACGCCCTCAATTGTACTTTTTTTAATGTCACGGCTAACTTCTTGATGTAAAGGCCGAATTATAAAAAAGAATTTAAAAAGTTATAAACTCTCTGTGCAATGCATCAGTTTCATGCTCTGTTTTGGATTCATGTTAAAATTGCATTACTGCTTAAAAAAATATTAGAACTGTCAAAAACTGCAAGCAGAGCACATTTGATTTTCATATTTTTAAAGCTGCACAGGCCAGGTGTCGTAATAAATAACAGATGGAGATCAAGAACATGGATTATTAGGAGAAACGTTGCAGCAGTAAAACCTGAAAAGAAAAAAAACTGAAGGGAACAACAAACCAAAACAGAGCTCCCAGAACCAAGATCTGTACCAGGAAGACCATGTTTACTACTCGTTTGAATCCCTCTCGAGGGCTTTGAGCTGGGGAGGGTTCAAATGAAACATTTCGGTCTAATAAAGTTCTCTGACCTCGTCAAGACTTTCTCCATGCAGCTTGGAAGTTGGTGAAGTTATGCTAGAAAGCCTCTGCTCTGCTTCTTTTGTGAGGTTTAAAGAAGATCACTTTCTCAGTCAGCTGTGTTCTCTGTGTAATCTTCTTGGATTTTTTTTCTCCAGTGTGGACTTTATTCAGTTGAGTGGAGTCACAGAAAGTTCAAAGAAGGAATTGTCTCCTGCGGTAAAAAGAATGACGCGGGAGTGTTGGACGAAGCAGCAGAGTCCTCTACACGACGCTATAATGAGAATATCTGTCTTCATATCAATGCTGTGTAGTTGAAGAGAATCTCAATGTGAACTAAAGAGTGGAGAAGAACATACTGGAGAACAGGAAACATAATGCAGCAGGTTCATTAGAGCACAGAGATGTAGAGGTGGCGTGCAGACAGTCTATGGTCGTGCAGCGATCACAGGGAATAAACGTCACCACCCCCTCCCACTCCTCCAGGTGAATTCTCCTGATTATATCCTGCTGTGTTCTCACATCAGATCACTCTGACTTTCTACAGAATAAATACGAGGAGGCTGGAGGAGAAACTCCGGGTGAAGAGAGAAACATTCAGCGGTTTGTGTTCACACATGATGCTCCTCCTGGATATATCAGAAGTTTTTCAGGAGTTTTCTGCAGGTGTGAATGCAGTACTGTTTAAGTTTGATATTTGCGTTCAATATTTTTATTTCAATGCAAATATGAAGTATTTCAGTATCAAATACTGTCACCTTCAGTAACTTTAAGTTGTAATGCTCGTGTTGAACCCTGCTCAGGCTGTTTTGTTTAGCCAACAGTGTCCTGAAAGCGGTTCACATTATGAGGGATGTTTCAGTTCCCATGTTGTTGTTTTACAGGCTGTTATTGTCGCCCCTAAATATTTTGCTCCAGATAAGGCTGACTGGCCTGACAAATGATTTGAAAGTGGAAACATCATTCAAACAAAGAAGCTTCATGCCTGATCCTGTGATAGTAATGTAACAGAAAAGAGACAAACTGTAGTAATTGCATGATTCTTTAGAGACATGGGATCTTTCAGAGCGTCCTCAGTGTGAGTCTGGGAGGATTTCTCCTCGGTGTGGACGAATGCGCCGGTGTCACGGGGCCTCTGGGAAATCATTAATGTTCCAGGTGACGCTGAGCGCTGCAGGCGGCAGATGTGGGGACTTGTTAGGAACTTTATCTGCCATTGTACCCTTCAACAGACTTCACTCTTAATTAGGTCTCCATGGATACGATGAGGCATCTGGACTCTTTGCTGATGAATGAACTGAATCATGTCCTTTTGTGCACCAGTGTCTCACACACACACACACACACACACACGCACACACACACACACACACAGAAACACGCCTCTTTATCTCCACCTTGTTTAAGTAGTCTCACACTAATGGCATGCAGATATCTGTGTCACTCGCAGCCTGTTGGAGCTATAACTCCATCTAGTGGTCGTTTTTATACTGCATGAGAAAAAACCCCATGCTTCTGCATTGCACACACTGCAGCAGCATGACTGTCGAGCTCCCCTGTGAGCTTTTTGTTCCACATTCATGCTGCACACAACACAAGTCCTTTCTGCCTCGGCTCATCCATCACTCCACCTCTTTGTCTAACTGCTCTCCTCCGTGCATGGACTCTGCATCTTCCTGCAGACGTGTCATTGATTGCTCAGTGTACAGTTTATAAGCTCTCGTTGGTCCGACCGGCCACAAGATGTAAAAATCAATGGAGCCGTGAGGAGCTCAGTGGACGATGAGCTGGGGGAGTTTATCCAACCACAATCTGATCAGATACGGAGAGACTGCACATAAAAAATACTCAGTGGAGCCATTAGTTATAAATGTTAAATGTTCTCATAAAAGGAGATTTTAAAGCTGCATTAATCAATGTTTTTATATAAATAATGGCTCACTTTATGAGGTGCAAAATGTTTCTCATGGTGAAAAAGGAGGAGAGTTGACTCCGCTCTGCACTTTCTTCAGCTCTTGTTGGTTTTAAAAATAACTGCTTTCAGATCTTTTTTGGCTGCTGTGCTCGGGTAAGGAACACCACAGTGTTTGGCAATTTCTCTCAACTCAATTTTTCGGTAGTTTTGGAACTGGGTCAGCGCGGGATTAGACTCAATCTCATCCACATTCAAAGTTGCGAAACTCATCGAGAAACAGTGCTGCGAGGCCCGAAGCTGGCGGCACTGAGTCTGTTTGGTGAGGCTTCTGCTACGACAATTTACACACCTGTACCAGTTACCTGATGTTGGATGGAGCACACAGAACCCAGAGGAAAATATGAGCCAAACTTCAAGATACAACTTGAGCAAAACTTTACCTTCTGCAGGAGTTTTACAGACTGACTTGCAAAAATCAGTACCCCCCTTTAGGGAAATATACCCCCCCCCCCAAGTGATAACCCTGATTATAAGTAAGGCAAGATAAAGATAAAGGAAGGACTGACTAATCCTGAACATGGATATCACCGTCTGAATCAAGGAAGTCATTTAAACATTTTACAAAACATCAGGAAATCTGATGGGAACTCCACACAGAAAGGACCGGTCTGATGGGGATCGGACCAGGATCCTTCTAACCACAGCACCACCATGTAGCCTTCAGATCCTCCCTGATGGTGTTGAATGCTTTTGACATGCTATTGATGTATTTAAAGGGTCCTAATAAGTCAGCTGATCTCAGTATTTACCCTGAAGGGAAGATGTGTGGAGGGCGATCCGCTGCATTTCCTGACACTTCATCAAACAGACTCCATGTGCTTTAAAAAAATCAGTTTTATTCACATTTTAAAGCTGATTGAAGGTGAAACATAAAAAAAACATTTACAGTTCCAGTACCATGAGAGACAAACACAAACATGAGGAATGATTGAAAACACAATTTCAGGACATTTTAAAGACTATTAAGTGAGTCGTCTAAAAATAAATACAATAAGAATCACACTGGAATGAAGTTCAGACGTGGAATGTGTTTTAGTGAACCACTGAGGTAGATGTCGAGGTTACAATCATTATTATCTCCCTGTGTGGTGTTAGCTTCATCGACACATTTAGAAAAAACAAAATAAAAGGATCAAATGAATCCTGCAGACTGATAAAAGTCTTACCGACATGTTTTAAAGGCACAAAAACAAGTAAGAAGGAATGATTTATGTCTTAAAGGAGCAGTATGTAACTCTGACCCCTAGTGTTTAAAATGGGTACTGCAGCCCAACTCAACACATTATAGAGATCTGTCTCCCCCCCTCCTCTCTAGAGTCGATGCTCACACAGGTTGTCATGTGGTGGACACTGAAGCTTCAGTGTTTATCCAGCTCTGCATCGGTCTGTAAACCTTTCTGTGTTCTAACCTCTCTCCATTTTTCAAAAACATCTCCAATATTGATCCTAGTTTGAGCACGTTTCTGCTCGTGGAGCTTATTAGAAACATGCAGAGGCTTTTTAGGTCGGGTACAATCACTTCTATCTGAACCACTTCTCTTGCCCGCTTCCATCGCTGCAACACCTGTTGACCTGATAACTGCTCTCATATCTGGCAAACTGAGGGGCGTCCAAAACGGCCGTGTGGGGGTGTCTTAAAACCGCCTACCTTCTCTGGTCCAAACAAATCCAGAGCATTCAGGAGCAGAATCTAAAGTTAGAAGGAGGACATACTGGATGCTGCATTGTTGTCAGAGAAGCCAGCACTTCAACATAGCATGTTTCCTTAATGTCTGATCATATAGTAAGGTCACTTTATCATTATAGTAAATATCTTACACATTGCTCCTTGAAAGCATCTTCAGGTCGCTCTGTTTTCAGACAGTTTCACTTTAAACAACACAACTTTTCATTTCAACAATCCTTTGGGCAGTGACATTGATAAAGTGCTCAGAAGTGAACTGTGGTCATTTAGTATCAAAGAAAAATAAACTCCTATTCCAGCGGTGGCACACAGTTTTTAAAAAAAGTACCCTTTTCATAAAAAAATAAGACATCAGCACAAACTAAAAGCAGCTGACAGCAGTTTGGAGAGATGGAGACAAAGCTGCAGCCTGAAGCAGAAGAAGAAGAAGAAGAGAACATAATCTACTTTCGATTCTTTTCTACCCTCTGAGAGAACTCTTTAGGGGAAACATTGAGTCAGTATAAATGTCCTTTAAATGTCTTTTCTCTTCTTCTTTAAATCCAGTGAAGGCAGATTTTCTCTGACAATATGTCATACAAGAGGAGGTACAGTAAGTCACAGACTTATTTCAGTACAGGTTTTCTTCAGCGAGGGCGTCTGAAAGAAGACAGAGAATACGATCAGTGACACGTAGCTTCAGATTATTAGTAACCTACAGAGGATCACGATGAGGTCAGAGGAGGTTTTTCTCCAGGAGGATTACCTTGCTGAAGGACTCTCTGCATGTAGTGGTTGAGTTGATGCAACTCAGTGTTTGCGTCATGGCGTCCCAGCTGCAAACTGAAGGGATCCATGAACGTCTCAGCAGGCAGCAGCTCCTCTCGGAGGGTCGGGGGGACATCGAGGAGCTGCTCCTCCAGCTGATTGGACTCTCTCCTGCTGCACAACAGACCCGGCTGGTAGCTGGGGGAAATGAAACCTGGGTTGGCCATGTTCAGGTCTTTGAGGATGCTTTCGAACAAGCAATCGTCGAGGACCTGCTCGTGCTTCAGAGGAAGGGGAGCGGCGGGAGGAGGTGGAGGAGGAGGCCAGTCGCAGGCGGTTGTAGGTTTGGCCGTGTTTTGAAGCGGGTTCAGCGAGTGAGACGCTGCAAAGCTGCTCGCCAGAGAGGAGATCTGCTGGGCCAGGATGCTGATCTCCACCTGCTCCCTCTCACTGAAGTCACACTCTGAAGAGGAGGGAGACTGGTTGGGGGTGAGAAGACTGGAGTGTAACGGCAGCACAGGTCGGGGAACATGCTGCATGTGCACGTGGCTGCCCCCTTGTGGCTGCTGGAGGAGGTCCTCTTGATGCAGAGCACAGTCCACTGAGCTCTCACACATGTCAGACAGAGACAGGCAGTCTGGGACTAAGCGAACATCTGATGCACAAGTTTGGAAATCAAATGTCGGCGATGATGAGGAGGAGAGAGGAGCGAGGGCGACGAAGGCTGCCTGCTCGAAGGTTTGTTCAGCGGCTGAAGGCGGGGGGGCCGAGGGTGAGTGGTGACAGGTGAACGCTGCCGCCTCTGGGAAGGAGCACTCAGGGGAGGACAGCAGCTGATCTGTGTACCCGTGCACGTCCATCAGGAGGTCACGGCTGAGCTCCTCCTGCTGCAGAGAGGAGCAGGAGGAGGAGGCGGGGCTGTAGGGAGGGGTGAAGAGTGCGAGGCTGTCACCTGAGAGAGCAGGTGAGCTGTCGCCTTGGGAGGAGGCGCACGCCACAAAGTAAACGTCTCTGTCCGACTCCCTTGCGGCTCTGGCACTTTGCTCCTCACTTTGGCTGTCAGACGTCCTCCGCCTTTTAAAACATTTAGCGCTGCTGTGACTCTGAGGTGCGTGTTGAGCTGCAAAGTGGCAGGACACGGATGGTTTGAAGGCTTCGCTGCTTATCTTCTTCTGCAGAAATCTGGCCTCTGTTTCACTGCAAAAAAAAACAAACAAACAAAAAAAAACAAAGTTAGTGTTTGCAACTTGGAGAAGTTTTCTTACGCTGTCATCTCCGCTCTCCTGGAAAAGTTAGGTTTTTTTTTTTTTGTACCTGATCATGAAGTTTGTGCAGCTCATGCCCTGAAACTCGGAGAGCTTGTTAGCCTGAATGTAGATCCAGGTCCATGACAGATCTTTGCACTGCAGCCTGAGCACCATCTCTACCTGGAAGCCTTCGTCTGCATGCACTGGACGGGACAGAGGAAGAAACACTCAGGGTTATTTTAATGCATACGCAAATAATGACAAGAAAGACATCAGGCCTGTGTCTCTGCATGCAGAGGTGACAAGAGTTCATACTCAAGTAGAAGTACAGATACTGTACAGTGTGAGAGTCTAAGTCTCAGGTAAAAGTTGAGGTATGTCTTTGTCTGCTGCTGTAAAAGTTTTGATCAGGGTCGGCTCTGAAATGTCCTCAGTGTCTAAATAAAGAGTTTCTCTGAAGGACATTTCTACCTGTTTGATTGAAAAGCTAACTGATGCTCAGCTCATATTTGAGAAACCGAAATCATTGAAACTTCAAATCAAAGATCAACAGAGTGAAAATAATCGATGTTTCTTCGTCATGGGGATGGAGAATGTCTCTTTACTCTGCGTCTCTCTTCTTGTCTGTTTCATCTTCCTACATATTTCATGTCATTATTTAAATCCTGCGTCTGTCCTATATGATTTTCCCTGACAGACACCAGACAGTGATCTTTTCTTATGTGTTATTGTTCATCCATCGAGGCTGAAATCAGTCTGGGTGTTATGGAGGCCGCATGCAAAGATGCTTTAAAGCTGAAGTAAGGAGCCTGTTTAATAAACATAAGGTGAAGAGGGTTCAGAGATTTTGTTTTGGGTGTGTTACGTGGGTGGTAAAAATTGGTGTTTTGTTCATTCCCATTCCCACCTAAACAAACTGAGCTGATGTGTGAGTGTTGGGTTCTCCTGCAGGTCATGGCACACTTACTCAGACTTCTGTGAGACTCTGCACTCAGCGACAGATCTTCAGGGTGGACCAGGCTGTACCACGAGCGGCCGCACAGATCTTCAGACGAATACCCCAAAACATACCAAACACTGGAAAAAAAAGGGAGACATGGAAATGTTTGTCAGCAAACAGAAGAAAGGACATTTTATTGGCAGCTGTTTAAAAGAGGGGGTGGGGCTTGTGGGTTTACCTGTCTGACAGCTGGGTGAAGGTCATGTCTGCTCTGTGGACGCTGCTGAAGCAGAGAGAGAAGCTGGAGTCTGAGCTCTGCAGGCGGTTCAGCGTGGGGGTGCACAGGGCCACAAACAGAGGCTGTGTGGAGGGCGGGGGGGCCGCTGAGGAGGGGGACGGGCGAGGGTGAGGAAAAGAGCGGAATCTTCCTCTGACCAGCACGGAGCAGCAGCCGCCGCGCTGCAGCTTGAAGGCTTTGGAGGTTTGCATACGACACACAAAGCTCCTCTCTGAGGGGAAACGACGGGCATGTTTACATCTCACACACTCAGAATGAAAGGATTTAAACGTGTTTTAAAATGTTGCATAACGACGTTTAAGAGAGAGAAGAATCCTTTAAACCGACCTGGTGATGAGTTGTTTTCAACGTCCAGATTTGATCGGACAATATCGACATCGTCGTGTTCCACCATGTCGTAGAAAGTGTCTCCTTGAAGCACATCGAGCTGCAGAGAGAAACCGTTCCACTGTTAGATTCAAGCTGAACGTGCAGTAAACTGCTCATATGTACATTTATCTTGTGATTTATTTCAGTTTTTATCTCTTTAAATTCATCAAGAATAACAATAAAATATTTTCTTCCTCTTTCTTAATATGAGCATCATCAATCTGATCTCATTTATAATCCTGATTTATCTTCATATTTATCACATTCAAACGTTCAGTATCCTGAGCGTGCTCTGAAAGCTGGAGCGGGGGCGACCTTTGACCTCACACAGCTCAGACGTGGACAGTGACGCCCACAGACACTCAGATTAATGTGATATAATGTAAACATGCTCACCATGGAAAAGCCCAGATATTCAGACACGTTTTCGGACACGTAGACCAGCCTGCCCTGCGCCGTGGTGACCAGGATGAAGCCGTGCAGCGCCGGGAGAAAGGCCTCGTACGGAGGAGAGCGGTCTGATGGGTCAGCAGCAGCAGAGAGTCCTGAGAGAGGAGCAAACAGAGAGGTCAGAGGAGGAGAGGAAACCAGGTGGAGACTAAAGTTTAAGAGTCACAAACGATGTGAACTCCTGCAGCAGCAGCAGCTTTAAGGTCTTGTTCTCTTCTCCTCTCAAGATGTGGATCCTTCAGTCCAGCAATACGAGCTGTTTGTTTGAGTGTTTAATTAGTGCGACAAGAGTCCTACTGTGGAGGTAGACACATTCCCCAAGGGAACAATAACATTTAGCGTATCGTATGAAGTCCTGTCGTATCGTTATCTTTGCACCTTAATTCATTTTAGGGCTCCTAAATCTGCGCCATCAGAACTGTACTCACATTTGCTTTAAAATGAAAAGTTACAGTTTGATCTTGATGCTCTCTGGTGGATTATTTTATGGGGACAAAACTCTGAATTTGTCAGTAGAAGTCAAACTTAAACATCCCTGCCCTCGCTTTTCTTTGATTAACTCTTAAATGATTCCAACAAATTCTCAAACGTATTCACAACTCATAGACAGACAAGTATCCTCAGAGGATTTACCGCCTAAAAGAAAATCAATAAATAACAACCCCAGCGTATTAACGATCCTGACATCCATCCAAGTGTTACAAAATAAATAGAAAACCTCCTCTCCCCGTCCAAATACCTGCAGGAAACTTCTGCTTTTACACTGATTTATATTTGTGCTTTGTTTCCACTTCAAATCCTGAAATACTCTCATGATGTGTTAATTATGAAACTGTAAACTATCCTGACCAGGAGAAGGAGCGTTAGGACGCTAAACATGACAACATATTTCACCTCTTGAACTCGTCGTACTCCGTGAACATGCCGTAGAAACGATCCCCAGGAGATGCATCAACCATCGATATCCATTATTATCATTATTCATCATTTTAAAGACGTACTTTAAGAAGTCAGCTGGTTAACCCCGGCCTGCACTCAGGACTCTCGCTCAGCTCAAACCAAAGCTGACGGTCTGATTGCATCTTTATAACAACAATACAAAAAACAATAACTCCATTTAAATAGAAACAGCTGATTACAAAGTGCAAAGCAAAGGCTCGTCTCTTTCTGCAGGAACATCAGGTGTTTGTTAGAGTATCACCTGAGAACAAGTCAGCACTTTAAAGTATGCATGTGGACTCTTCTGTGAAACAGTTTGTATCACATCAAACAGACTAGATGTTTCTCTTTGGTAGTCAGATAAACTTCTTCTTCTTAGTCAGCAGATTTCAACTTTCTGAGTAACTTTCCCGCCTCTGATCCGAGGCATGCAGACTCACCGGGCAGGAACACAGACTTCCTGATGAAGGTGCAGATGGCGGCCATGGAGTGCAGGTAGGACAGTCGCTCCTGGTCGTCCTGGCCGATGGGCAGCAGAGTGCGCATGATCCTGATCTCGTGGTTGATGTGGTCCCGCCGGGCTTTGGAGGCCCCTTTGGTGGATCTGTGAGACACCATGGTCACGGAGGTCAAGAGGGTTGAGTGAAATCTGAGGGAACTTCCTAGTTCTTCCTACTGCCGAGGTTCAAAAGATCTGCCTGCAGTCATCCTCTCCAAGTGTTAGAAAAAGAAACACAGAAAAAGGAGATTGGTTGGAGCTTCTTTCTCGGGCTGCAGCAGAGTTTGAATATCAAAGGTTCCTATGGAAACTGCTGATATGAGCGTGAGTGTGTGTGTGTGTGAGCAGCAGAGATGAGGCTCTCTCTCAGCAGACTGTGTGTGTGTGATCAGTATCTGTCCTGGTTTTTATAGCTGTCAGAGCTTCAGCGTGGGCGGCTCACTCAGAGGGAGGCCGGCCTTCTGCTGCTGCCTCATTACCTTATAAAGTGGGAGTCCTCTGAGCGGGCCGCTCACGTCACCACACACACCACAGAAGGAGAGATTTACCCGTTTGCATCCCTGCAGCTCATCAATAAAGACCCGTTCATATTTTTATAATTACAGACTAAAATAGACTCCCAGCAGTTATATGAGTAGAGTATTTATATTGTTTCTGCTGACCTGGTTTGTTGAAAATTAATTTTTAAAGACGTGTAGTCACCTGAAAACTCTTCTAATTATTCTCTGTGATGCTGCTCTTTGATTTAAAGTTATTTTTATATTTTCTTTGTTTTTTCACCATTTTCTGTGTTATTTTATGTTTGAATTTTGCCGAAAACTGTGCATGGTTCTACTGTGTGTGTGTGTGTGTGTGTGTGTGTGTGTGTGTGTGTGTGTGTGTGTGTGTGTGTGTGTGTTCAAATGTTTACTTGCTGCTGTTTTCTTTTGTGCTGACTAAAGAAAACACTCTGAAGAAAAACTTTACTGAGAAAAACATTTTTTTTGGCAGGCTGATTTTGCACCAGAGCAGCTCAATGGATCAATGCAGCCGCAGCATGCATGTAAACCGGATAATTATATTTATAAATATATATCTCACACACACACACACACACACACACACACACACACACACACACACACACACACACACACACACACACACACACACACACACAAACACACACACACACACACACACACACACACACACACACACACACACACACACACAAACACACACACACACACACACACACACTCTCTCTCTCTCTCTCTCACACACACACACACACACACTCTCTCACACACACACACACACACTCTCTCTCTCTCTCACACACACACACACACACACACACACACACACACACATACACACACACACACACACACACACACACAAAGTTGTAACTTTGCTGCAGACTGGAGAAAAGTGGATTAAAGGCTCCCTGTAGAGCAGCACCGCAGGCAGCAGCAGCAGAGCAGCTCGGTCCACATTTTTTCAAAACAGTCATGTGTTGATTCAGCCACTAGAGGACGTGGAGCAGAGAGGAGGAGGAGGAGGAGGAGGAGGAGGAGGAAGAAGACAGGAGGAGGAAGAAGAGGAGGAGGAGGAGGAGGAGCAGAGAGGTGGAAGAGGAGGAGCAGAGAGGTGGAAGAGGAGGAGGACGAGGAGGAGCAGAGAGGAGGAAGAAGAGGAGGAGGAGCAGAGAGGAGGAGGAGGAGGAGGAGGAAGAGGAGGAGGAGGAGCAGAGAGGAGGAGGAGGAGGAGGAGCAGAGAGGAGGAGGAGGAGGAGGAGTAGTCACTGACCTGAACCTTCTGCAGGAGGAGCTGCAGGGTTTTCCCGGCCAGAGGTTGAGGAGGTGCACGGAGTCGCTTACAAAACCTTCATTGTGACCCTGATGGTTGAACATTCAGAGTCAGGACGGATGAATTACATCTCAATAATGAATCCAATCTGAAGAAAACATGAACAAGTTAAAAGTTATAGGCCTTGTGAGGAGAAACTTTCTGCATGTTATCTAGGTCGTTCAAATATTCAACACACTGATACTCCAATCTGTGAGTTTTAAAATGATATAATCTCTGTGATTTAAATGATCAATAGAGTAAAGAAAGAACAGAAACTCTAATAAACTTCATCTTTATCTAACAACACCTGCATGTTTTTCAAGTAGGAGCAACTTGGGGTTAACTGTCTTGCCCAAGGACACATTGGACATGTGACTGCAGGAGCTGGGGATCGAACCCCGACATTCCGGATGAGAGACGGCGGACTCTACCACTGAGCCACAGCCGCCTGTCCACATCACTGAACACAGACTTTAAACTGATTGTTGGACAAATAGGTAAAGGGACTTTGATGTCTTACCTGTGCACGCTGCAGTCTGATGATAAGTGTCTGTTTGTTTCTTCCTTTGAAAGTCTAAACCTGTGGCGCCAGTGACCTAGTGGTTAGTGTGCACACCCCATGAACAGAAGCTAGAGTCCTAAAGAGCGGGTGGTCCGGGTTTGAATCCAGCCAGTGGCTCCTTTCCCACCAGTCATTCCCCACTCTCTCTCTCTGACTCTATCCATCCTGTCTCTAAATAAAGACAGAAAAAATATTTTTAAAAAGCCTAAAGCAGGACCCCTCATGTCGCACTCAGCTGGTGGGGGGGATTAGAAACCCCTCCATGGGGATGATGATGTTGATCGTTGTGACGTGGTGATAATAAAAACAGATGGATCCGGGTAAAATTGAGTGAGGGGATCTAAAAATAAGACGCAGGAAGTGATTCAGGGATCCAAAGAGGCAGATTGTGACGTTATTACATCATGAAGAGGAAATGTGATGTTTCACCTGCGCACATCAGACAGTTTTAAGGTGACATGACGATATCACACACGTTTCTGTTTGTTCATTTTGACTGTTTATGATTAAAACTGTGAACCATTCTTCCACATCCTGCAGAGAAAAATGTGTTTCATGAAGCTTTATGTCGTTTTTATTCCCATGTTCTGTCGAGCTGAAAAAGACAAAATATTGATCAGCTGTTTTCTTTAGGAGTTTAAAACTTGTCATAACTTTACATAAAACAGCTTGAGATGAATACTGACGTAAACAAAGTAACCTTCAGGAAGAAGACAGATTATTTCTGATCAGTAAGTTTTTAACCTGTGTGTGGCTGTAACGGGTTGAGATTTACAGTACGTGGACCAGACGTGCCTTTACATTTCTCATTTGTTTGTTTGATTAGAGAATGAGACTCTGACATGTACAGGAGAAGGAAACAGAAAATCACTGAGACCTGAGAGGTGTCACAGATCCTCACAGTTCAGTCTCCTCTCTCTCCTTCTCTCAGTGCGAGCTCAGAGCAGCTCCATGTCTCCTTGTTTAATCTGTGAACAGACCTCGCAGGCTCTCGGCCGTGGCAGGGTTTCTACAAAGAGATTTCAGCGAGTCTGTTAGTCGCTCCATTAAGACGCTGCTGGAGGAGAATGAAGCTGCAGGTCTGCAAACGTGACGCACTGAGGCTGAGATCACAGCATCACAAAGTGTGACTCACGCTCGATTTAAAGAGTTTTACTAAAGGATGACTCGAGTCCTCATGAAGATACTTTTAGGACTTTAAGGGGACAGGGTCCAGGGTCTGCAGTGGGGTAGTTTGAGGTATTAATAGTGACTAGAGTGATTAATAGTTAATAGTCACCTGCTGTAGATGGAGGTCAGCACGTCTCTTTGTAATAATAATGATAATATTAGTGTTGTTGTAGTCAAGACCACACTAATCGAGCTAAGAGAGACCTGAGACCAGAGTGCTCCGAGACTGAGACGAGACCAAGACCAGGACCAAGGCAGGGCTAGACTGAGACGAGACTTTAATGATTGAGACCGAGTCAAGACCAAGACATACCCGAGACCAGAGTCCTCCGAGACTGAGACAAGACCAAGACATTTAGGGATCGAGACCGAGGCCGAGGCCGAGGCAAAACCAAGATCAAGAAAAATCATCCTCTTGTGTTTAGGGGGCGTGTCATTCACTTAGACCGCAACACCGGGAAGGTTGTGGTCGTAACCGGGGGATAAAAATCAAACTACAAATGAACTGAAGTTGTTAGTTCTTTTAGAAAGAGGAGGTGGTCTTGGCCGGTCTTGATTTAAAATCCGGAGTCCGCCCAGTCTGAGACCGAGACAAGACCGAGATTCAGATTCAGAGATGAGGCCGAGACCTTCAAGAAGTGGTCTTGAGACCAAGACGGGTTCAAGTACTACAACAAGAAATAAAACATTGAATTTGTTTAGCGACTTCCAAGGGACCCAAAGACGCTTCACACAAACAATAAACAAAAACTAAAGGATGGGAGCCTCTATGAAATCTTCTTCTCTGATGATAAATACCTCGTACACTCAAAATAAAAAATATTTTGATCTATCATTGAATGTCTGCATGGAGACTTATGAAGAGAGGGCTTTTTTCTGTTTCACTTATTTTTGCACACGTTTAAATTAACCACCTCCAGCTTCAGTCCTCTGAGGGCGCGTTGCTCTTTAATGCATCGTCTTCTTCTTAAATCCCCCTCTGAGTGGTCTGAACGACGCCGGGAGCAGAGAACTAGAACTTGAGTGAGGGAATCTCACCGGGACGGGGACGGGGGGGACAAGACAAAACAAATCACTCCGAACAAATCCTCAGTCTGATTGTGAAGGGCCGCAGGGACGGTCTGGGTCCTGGAGGGAAATTAGAGAGTCATTTAGCTGAGTGTCTCCTCGCATTAACGCCTGCGTCGCTGGCCCTGCAGGCTCCGGGGCCAGACAGAGGGACCCAGCACAGCCACGCTTCCTGTGTGCGGCAGGGGGGCCAGGCGGGACAGGGTGTCTCTGCTCCCTCGCTTTAAGCTGACCCCACGTCTGTGGCCTGCACTTAACACTGCAGATAACAGCGGCTTTATAGCAGGCGGCTGCTGACAGACAGGAACAAACTGCTGCAGCTCAGCATCAGACTGGAGCTGAGGTTCAGGGTGAGACACTTTCTACTGAGGGGTAGAAAGCAGCCGCACGCGTCCCATTAGAGGAGACTGACAGGCAGTGTGTGTGTGTGTGTGGGAGGGGGGGGTTGGGTGGCACCGTGGCTTCAGAGCACCCACAGAAGAAGATGAGAGGGCCGTTAGAGGAGCAGATTCAGCTCTGTGAGTTTCTGCAGGAAGCAGAGCTGCAGAGTTCAAAGACTGCCGAGCGATTAACGACACGTACAGACGCTCTGGGAGAAGTATTGAAGGGTTAACGTTTCCCGTTTCAGAGGCTGACATGCACAAATGACTATAAGAATGTGTTATTACACCCAAAACTGAGATATTAGACGATAGGTGCAGGCAATGCAAACACATTTAGCTATATGCACGCTGAAGTCAGGGTCAGTAATTCGTCAACAGACTTCTCACAAACTCATCTACAACTCCGATATCAGATGTTTGAACGGGCGACTTGTTTAGGACGGTTGTAGAAGCAGCATGTAGACTGGATCTGAGGTTCAGGGTGAGACACTTTCTCATGACGGGACAGCGAGGACGAGTAGACCGGCCGGCTGCTGCAGATTCAGCTCTGTGTGTGTGTGTGTGTGTGTGTGTTTCTGCAGGAAGCAGAGCTGCAGAGCTGCAGAGTTCAAAGACCTGCGAGCGGCTAACGACACGTACAGAAGCTCCAGGAGGAGAGCGCAGAGATAAGGAGGAGGAAATCAGAAAGCACCTGGCGTTTTATGATTATTGAATCTTGAAGTTAGAAAGAGCTGCAGCTTTAACAACACCGTTAACTATCATGGTCAGGATTCATTAGTTAGTGCAGCGTTTTATTTTTATTTTTTAGGATTAGTTTTTGGGCCTTGTGCTTTTCTAGTAAATCTACAGAGAGACAGGAAGTGTTGGAGAGAGAGTGAGGCATGATATGCACCATGAAGCGTCCTGATCAGGGCCCACAGAACCTGCACGTTTGATTTGAACGTGTAAAAGGTCACGGCAGCAAACACAAAGCGCCTACACCGTCTTCTCAGTTGACAGCCAGCTGATGACATCGATCGACCTCCATGATTATTTTTCTGTTGAAGTCTCGTTTGATCGCTCGAGTTTCTGTGAGATCGTTCCTGCTAACAGCCGGTGTGTGGTCTCGTGGTCTGAGTCGTCTAGCGTGTGCGTTCAGAGGATTATACCGTTAAGAATCAGTTGAAACTGTCCTCATCTCTGTGGTCGCCCACATTTAAAAAAAAAAAAAAAAAAAAACAGTTTAGAAAAGAAAACAGTGTAGTGCAGTGGTTCCCAACCTTTTTTGCTCGTGACCCCACTCTGATGATAGATTTTCTCCTGAGTTGAAAGTAAACATTGATCTTAGACACATTCAGGCTGTTTGGTATTTATTATCGTGACAGAGGAAGAAAGGCTGAAAGGACGATTCTGCACAGACAGAGACTCTGCAGGTTCTGGTTTTGGCCCACAGCAGCCTGTGTTCAACATATTTAAATATACAATATATTTTTTATTGATCAATTAATTCAAATTCCATGCGACCCAACATGGGGTCGGGTAGACCTGATCAGGTGTGTAGCCAGCCATGAACACTCCCAGGTCCCTGAGCCAGCAGTTTGACCCCCCGTGGTGCAGAATGGCAATGGCGTAACACCAATGTTTGTGCATTTGTAACAGAGCTGAATCAGAAAGCAAATAACAAAAAACACTGACTGACAGACTGATGAAAGAAATCATCGTTACGCTCAATCGGTTCTGAAAAAGTCTGTAAAACCATTTCACATCTGCACTCCTGAAAATATCTAGATAATCAGATATCCTCCTGACTTGGCTGTTCACATATGCACTCTCCCTGTCAGACTGGAGGGGGTGGGGGTCTCCTGAGTTAAGGTCAATGCTACATGTAGTTGAACAGAATCTGAATGTGAACTAAAGAGTGGTGAAGAACATACTGGAGAACAGGAAACATAATGCAGCAGGTTCATTAGAGCACAGAGATGGTAGAGGTGGCGTGCAGACAGTCTATGGTCGTGCAGCGATCACAGGGAATAAACATCACCACCCCCTCCCACTCGCTCCAGGTGAATTCTCCTGATTATATCCTGCTGCGTTCTCACATCAGATCACTCTGACTTTCTGCAGAATAAATACGAGGAGGCTGGAGGAGAAACTCCGGGTGAAGAGAGAAACATCATGAAAGTGTTTAAGCTCTATAAATGAAGAAGATGAATGAAGTACACACACACACATTTCTTCCAATTGTCTCAGATTTATTATTGATACAGTTATAAAGCATATTGCACAGGAAGTCCTGACCAACCTCGCCATAAACAGAGTCCCCTCTGAAGAACGTGTCGAATATAAAACAAAATAAAAACAGTAAGTTTTAAGTGATTCCAAACACACTCCATACTTTGTTCTGTTTTGCGTTTTTAACAAGCATTCTTTGTTGTCTCTGAATTATTCAACCATCTACACAAAGCCCTAAAGATAAAATACACTGTTGGCATGAAATCAGTCCGCTGACGCGCTCCGGCGTGGCATTAGTCACGGCTCGCTCGGAGAAGCTGGCTCACGATTTAACGATGCTCTGCTCGCGACACAAACTTTTTTTTTTTAAACGCCGTTTCTGAAGACGAAGATGAAAGAGGAGCTTCAGAAACAGCGTTCAAAACAGAGAGCAGAAACCTTTTCTTTCTCCTGCAGGTGAGCGAGCGAGCTTCACCGAGGGACTTCAGTTGATGCGGGATTTGATTTACTTCATGTCGCCTTCCTGAAGAGTTATCGTCTGAAAATACCACCACCCGAAAAATCCTCACACGCAGCGAGAAAAGGACCAAACGCCCGCAAACACAAACGATTTCCACCCCACACGTCAGAAAGAAAAGAACAAATGTCATCAGCGTGTTTGTTCACCTGTACCTTTAAACATCGTGAACACACTGTTAGCTTCCCTGCTGTTTCACTGAATGAGCTGTTGTCACGGTAACAGGGAGTCCAGTGTGATATGTTCGTGTGTGTGTGTGTGTGTGTGTGTGTTTGTGTGTGCAGGGAAATGGGTGTAAGAGTCTCATTGGCACCACTGGTCTCTTAATAAAATCCAAACTCAGTTTTTGGAGGAGAAGGTCTCAAACTGGAGCTGAACTGAGGCAAAAAAGCAGCGTGGTGTCTCCTCGCTTTAAGGCCGGGCCGCCTCCACCGGCTCCTCTCGTGCAGATATCTGCTGACGTCAGATTGTTTTACACTCCTTCTACATGAAACACACACACTTGTAAACATTAAGGATGTAGGTCAGAGCTTTATGACCCTGATGCTTGGGACCCAGAGCCCCGCAGAGATCCATCTTTACCGTCTGATCCGGGACCGACTGAACGCTGGTCCACAGATCAGGACTGAAACTCATCGATGGGACTCCCAGGCGTGACGCTCTGCACGTCCAAAAATAAAAATAAAAAAAGGCAGTGTAAAGAAAACTTCTCTGCCTCAATATGCTCTTCTTCACTGAGTGGAAACGGTTTGAAGAAATGCTGGGGGACATTTTCTTCTTTCTGTTTAAGACCGAATGATGCATCGGTGATATTCTGTATTTATAACGTCAACAAATCTCCTAAAAAACTGCAGAACCAGAAAATGAACCAGTCCAACAAGGAGGAGTGATCCTGATCCAGATGTTCTGACTGCAGGTTGTTTCCTTCACATACCGAATACCGAGTACACCTCGACTACTAATGCAAATTAAAGACTAAGTAATAATGAAGAAAAAAACCTCTGATCGCTCTGACTGACACTGCACGCTCCTCTAGACCCTACATGTTCTTTATTAACGTCACACATTCATTTACTGAAGGGTTTAGAGGTCGATACCGGCTGCTGAGTTTCAAACAGGACAACACCGAGCAGCTAGAGAGGCACCTGTGGGGGAAATCATGGCCGATTCTGATGTTTGTATTGTGACTTCTTTCGGTGTCAGACTCCCACAATGCAACATTTTCTCTCATTGACAATGAGAACAAGTCACAGTTTGTCCAACAGGTGATTTCTTCTTCTCTGAATCAGCAGTAAGGTGAACTACACGCCCACATTAAATTTATTTGCCACGACAAACATCGTCTACTGCCACATTATTTGCTGATGTGTCGATGTCTGTCAACAGGGTCGATGTCAGACGATACAGATGTTGAACTGCTGCAGCGCTGCATCCCTACCAACAACTGAAAAGCCTGAAATTCCTTCTACAACTTGAGACTGTTGTCATAAACGATTAAGCACATAAAGGAGCTGCAGCTTCATGTTCAGCACTCAGCAGAGACGGGAAAATAGTCCCCTCAAACTGCTCTCTTTACTTCTGTTCTCGTAGCATCCTTTTGTGTTGGAGCCGTTAAGAGGACGTGAATGAACCTGACGTCGCTACTGAGACATGCACACTGTGAGGGAGGTGTCGAGAAGCCGACTCGCACTCTGCAGCTTTTTCCTCCTTTTATGAGATTGTTGACTTCATCAAAAATACTAAATATCAGCCATGTCTTCGTTAAGCTAAAGTGGATGGAGGTAAAACATTCAAAAACACACCACCACAGCCTCCACTCGTGTTTTGAATTTTGTTCTAAAAATGTGTTCATCAAATAAAAACACGACCTGAATAAAGATGTCTTGTGTCATTTCCTCGAGCTGTGTGTTGAGTGTGTCATCGTAAACAGCCCTTGTGTGTTTCTAACATCTGCTCAGGTGCAGCGCGGCTCCCAGTCGAACACAAACACTCGGCTGGTTAGTCGGCGCCGTGTGAACAAGCAGCTCACGCTGTGCGATTGTCTATAAGAGGAGGAATTACATTATGCATATCAGTGATCTCTACAACAACAGGTTGACGAGCAGGCAGGATCACGTGCTTACACACATACACAGTATATATCTGCATCATGATTCCTCTCTACGTTTGGCACTGGAAAACAAACTGCAGGGTGTGGGGGGGGGGGGGGGGGGGTGAGTCGACAGTTCCTGGAAGAGAAACAAAAGACCACAACAAATACAAAAAGAGAGCGAAGGCTTCTGATTCTGGGGGACAGAAGGTGACTGATGAATTCGAAGTTAAGGGAGGTAGATGGACTGGATTACTTCACAAGGCAGACGGGCAGCGTCGCATCAGTCACCTCATGATGAACTTCAGCCGGACTCAAGACGACAGGAGGTTTGAAAACAACTGATTCAGAAAGCAGGTTGTATCGAAAGGAGGAACTAATAATCTCACACCTCAAGATAATATTTAGATTGTCGTTTGAGTCAGATAAACTTTGTACCTCCTCGTGCAAACTGGGGATCCATCTGCTATCATCTGATGGGTCAGCTGGGAGGAACGGGAAACTTTTGGGGCTTCTGGTGTGACCGAGTTAGCAATAAAGGCCTTTAAGTAAAGACTTTTTTCCCCTTTGAGAATAGAGAAGTCTAAGAGCGTATTGTTGGCTGCGTTTGCATGCAGGTGTCTCTTTAGAGATAATTTGATGAAGGGATGTGTGCGTTAAGTTGACTAAACCGTTTAACATGTTCACCCTCTCTAGTCAGCACCAGAGTTACTAGGTGGTTAAATTCATTCTTTGTAATTTGGGCTTCATTGGCGGTCAAATGTTACGCTCAAACTGCAAAGCTGCCACCTGCCTGTAGCCAGAGCTGCAGCTTCGGTTAATGGGTCTGCTCTTCTGGCTCTACTACCCCGATGTAAACAAGCACGTGAACAGATAGCACCTGGTAGGAGCACCACAGTTTGGCAGTGTTTGATCTAGAAAAGGGAGATAAAAATATATGTAGGCTGAGTCAGGCTCAACAGGCAAATATCGACCGGAGCAACGAGTAACCAAATTCAGCTCAGGCACGTGGACGTTAACCTGCAGGGAGGACCCAAGACTGGCGGTGCTAGTGCTGCTAACGTTAGCAATAATCTGCAAACCAAATTATAGTTGACAGTTTTGAATAAATTGAGCTCAGCTTTGACTGTTTTCAGAGCGTTTGCTGATCTTTAGACTGTTTCATTAGACGGACGAGGCAATTAGTCGTCAGGGGAACGTCCCTCGTTAAGACGACGATACTACTCAGGTTTAGGGTTAACCACCCAGAAGCTAGAACTCTGATGACAGATCGTTGCAGATTCTGCAGTTTTCTGTCGAGTCTGTGGATAGATTACTATTAGATTACTACTTTTTTTATTTTCACCTTTATTTAACCAGGCAGGTCCTTAAATGTGAATGCTAATGATCCCAGCTGATCTCAGAGGGTAGGAGATGTTACAAGTTTGCCTTAAAACCTGCAGCAATGATTCTCTGAAACTCAAGTAGAAGGTTAAATAAAGTCGGAATGGGAGGCAGATTGTTTACTCGTCAAATAGAAGTGGAGGTGAGATTGTACCTGCTAGCTTCTAGTCAACAGCAGCATGCTAGTTAAGGTTAGCATCTCCATCTCCTTCGCTACTTTCCTGCTTGGAATGAACCAAAGTAATCATCCAGATTTGAACATGGAACATGTCTGATAACTTTGAGCCAATGAGGATCATCAGCGAACAGCTGGATCGACCGAGACCCCAAAACCAAATTGGATTAAATTGCCCTGATCCTCCTGAAGTCTGAGCCCGGCCTTCCAGACACTTTGCAGCAGCGGGACGTTAGCAGGGTTATGATGAAGAATGAAACAAGGTAAGCGATGAAAGCCAAACAGAACCTTTCACGAGCATGGCACCCCTAAAACTCTCTAACCCAGAACTCCTTCTGTTGAGTCCAGCGTGAGCTCTGCCCACTTCCCAAATTGCAAAAGAAACATCGTCCTCATCTGATGGACACGTTTGTGTTTTATGTTTATGTTAAACAAACTCATGAGCATCTCAGTCTCCAGAAGATTCACATTTGTCCTCTCCGGGGGAGATCCGCTGAGTGTGACATCGCGATGACATCATCAACAAAGAGGTCAGCTCTCGAAACCTTTGGCTGAAGTCCGTGTCTCTTCCTGTGCTTAAGATTAGAAGTCTATGATTATCATAGGCTGATTGGATTTCTAGAGAGGCTAGAAAGAAGACAACAAAAAGGTGTCAACGATTTCGGTCTCGCACGACCAGTGTCTCAAGGGTTAAAACATCCCAGAGGGCTCGCGGTGTCCCAGAAGTCCCTGCGCAGGATTATTTTGGTCAGAATGAACTTGAAGAATGTGGAAAATAAATCCCAAAACAGATCCAAACTCTGTGAAAACCGTCGTCTGGAGCTCAGTTATTAAGAGAGAGATTAAAATGTCCTGAAACAGAGCGAGGAGCAGCGTCAGCCGTGAGAGGAGAAGATCGGCCTGCTGATGTTGCTGTTTGTTGTCATGGCAGCCAGCTCCCACCTGGAGGGAAGAACAGAAAGAATCTGAGACAAGAACCTGGGACACCTTCACGTATCTACTCTGGACCGAAAAGCAGAATTATAAACAATAACTCGCTTTGAGCGTAAGCTGAAATCTGAAACGTCGTCCTGCTCGCGTTCTGGAGGAACATCTCTCACACCTGATCTCAAATCCTTAATACGCCCCTGGTGGCGCTTTTTGGCACTACTGGAGAAAACGATGCACACCTTGACTAAAGCGCTGCTCACTAAAGGTCCTTTACCTTTGTCCTGACCAGGTGTGAGGTATTGTTAACGATGGAGAGCTGTTGACCTCACCTCCCCGTGCTCGATGTTTAAATCAACATTACTTCCTGTTAACAGCTCTGCTTCTCTGTCGCTGGCTGCAACAACAAATCCATAAAGCTGAGGGGAGCCTCCCTCTCTCTTCTGTTTATAACCGTCCATCTTTAAATCTAAATTAAATGTTCTCTCATGTTTTATGTTCCCCTCTCTCTGACTTGTCTACATATTGTTTTACTTTTCTTTGTATTTTACTCCTGTGATGACATAATAAATGAAATCATTATAACATTTCATGTTCTTATTTGTCTAAAATATATTTTTGAGTTTAAAAAAAACTCATTGTCCTGAAGTAACAGAACCAGGAAGTGGAAATCAAATTGTGTGAATTGAGAAGTCACATCGACTCGATGCTCTACCACACAAAACGGCTACAACTCGCTCTGTGCCGATGCAACACTGGCATTCTCCTCCACGCTCACTGGCGACCAGGCCTCCTACAATTGTCCTTCCTGGAGGACGGATTCAGACTGCACTGGGAACTGTGGATGTTGTCCACTGGATTATTGGATGATTGTGGATGACAGAGGTTTGATTTAACTCAAAGGTGTGCAGTGATGTGATTGTGATTCAGAGGCCGGTTCTATTATCTCTGTGACATTCACTCCCCCCCTCCCCTGAATGAAGGACTACGATGTGGAGGACGCTGAGGGCTCGCTGTAACACGAGAACCAGGAGCAGGGACTGACCACAGAGCTGACCTGCTGACAGGGCAGAGGTTGAGCTGCAGATTGTTATCTCTGGCTCTGGTTTCACACTCACTCCCTCTCAACTCATCTGTTGGGGTTTTTGTTGTCGTTGTGCGAGCGGCGTGTGTGTTTGGAGCTGGAGATGGCGGCGAGGGGCAGAGGGAGTTAACGTGAGTGTTGTGACCTCAGCCAAAACCTCCGGAGGGCGAAGTGTGGAGCGTGCAGGTAGCAGCGAGAGAAATGAGACGCTGAGAGGAGTAATTAGGATCCAGTTACAGAAAAAGAAATCACTTTAGTTCAGAAGCAGCCGTCTAATGAGCCTCGCCATGAGACACGTTTATCATGAGAGAAACGGTGGCATGAAAACAAGAGTCAAAACATCAAATCATACGAAGGACAATACGTCGCTCCTGATGCTGAGACGAGTAAACAGACTTTAATAAATGTGAACCTGCTCTTTGAAAACATCGTGTGATCATTTCCTCCAAAAAGCAGAATGTTGACGGAGTTTGTCTAAGAGTAAAGGACGGACACTTCACGTATTCTGATGATCGATGTTTTGAGCTCCAGCATGAAAACAAAAACAATCACCTTTTTACGAGACTGAGTTTGAACTTTGTTTTTCTTATAAAACATTTACCTGCAGCTCTGTGAGGCACCTTTAATGCACATTAACTGATTTAGGCCCCATAGCCCTTTTTTTCAGACGCTTTTATCTAGAGTAAGTACAACACTAATCCATTCATACACCGCCGGGCACATCGGACATGTTGCTCAGCTGGGGATCAAACCCTCAACCTTCCGGTTGAGAGACGAACACTCTACCAACTGAGCCACGGCCGCCCAGCTGTGCTCTGGGCTGTTTGGATGAAGCGTTGTGCGCTGAACATAAAATCGCTCCACATGCATCCTGTCTCTATGACAACAGTGACTTAAAAACGGTCTCTGTGTGACTGACACTGCTCCGTCAGTGTTTTATATTTGAGATTGTTTTCTTTCTTCACCAAGAGCATCAAGCGGAGGATATTTGTCCTCTGACTTTGTCTGAACACGCGGTGAGGAGGATGTCACGACCCGTAGGAGACAAAAATATATCTTATATCTTACATTTTGAAAAGAGGGCCGTTGACTTCAACAGCACATTTCTAAAAAAGTGTAAAGATTTTCAACTTGAACGATCGGAGCGTCCATACAAAAAGTAAAAGACGCTAGGTGCTGTGATTTTTCTTCTGATGTAAATCTGCTGCTGCAAACGCTCTCTCCTCATTGAAAACAGTTTAAGGAAAAAAACGCTGGCGCTCAGAAAAAAACACTAGGTGGACACGGGGCCTTACAGCCTGAAATGGACTTCATCTGTTTCACTGTGATTATCTGTTTTCTTTGTAAAGACTGAAAAGTAACGTCACATCACTGAGTAATGGATGAGAAATAATGAGCCCTCATTTTCCTCTTTGAAAAATAGCCTCATTAGTTTTGAGAGAGAGAGAGAGAGAGAGAGAGAGAGAGAGCAAGAGAGGGAGAGAGGGAGAGAAAGAGAGCGAGGGAGAGAGGTGGTGACAGTAACACAAACATCTTGAACAACAATAAGTCAACTCAACGAGCCGACAGCTCGGGTGAATGAGAGGCGGTCGCTGCTCTGACCTGATGTCGTGCGGGAGTCCTGATTGCTCCAGACTGAACTGAATAACAGCTATTTTGCATAACGTCTTCAAATTAGGGCCTGAAAGAGAAGAGAGAGAGAGTAATGAGTCACAGACGGATCATAGACAACAATCACATGGAGGAGAATAAGAAACATGTCAGCTGAGAGAAATCAAGGTGGACACAGGAAGGTCAGAGAGGAGACTCTGTGGTTAACCCTGAACCGGTCTCGCCTCAGGTCTCACCACTAACTCCTTCAAGAAAAATCACGACGTGACCTTCTGATATTTTTCATCCATTCAGATTTATTTAATGAAAGATTGTGCAGTCTGGACCTCAGATGGGCAAACATGTAAAAAAAACACTTTTTTGACTTCCTAACACATTCACGACCCACTGAAACGGCTCCAGGACCCTCTTCTGGGTCCTGACCCCCCAGTTGAGAAACACTGCTATACAGATCCAGAAACGTGTCCTATATTTCCCTTACACCACAAGGAGGAAATGTCATTTTAATCCTCACGAGCGAGGATTGGATTGGAACTGAATCTCTCACTCTCGCTATTTTCAGACTGCTTTCTCACTGACTGTCGTCGCTAAGCTAAGCCGTAGTCACATCTTTGTACGTTCATATTGATTCAAAGACATTGTAAAATCGGTGTCCCAGTCTGTCAATTCACATCGTGCATCGGAGTTGTGGAAGCACGGCACAGCGGGAGCTCCACACACACACAAACACAGTGAGACATGCACACACACAGAGCACTGCGCTCCCACGCTGTCTCCCCCGATCCCGTCTCTCCTCTGCAACGCCTCTGTTACTACCTCTGAAACCGGTTCAGAGGGGGGGGTCACTTCGTCCCCACAGTACACCTCCATTACATTCAGACTGAAGGAGAAACATCACAGGGACTTTAATATCACGGCTCTGACTCTGAATAAGCTCTCTAAAAGCCCCCTGTTAATTATCATAAAAACGATCTACTGCTGGTTCTGACGTTTTGGTCATTTCTCTTTTATTTTGAAAGCCTGGTGTTCTCCAGTGGTCGACCTGTTCTGTCAGAGTCTGGAGACAAACAGAGAAATGTGTGTTCTTTGTTTTAAATTTCACTTTCTGGCATCATTTTTTTTTTTTTTACTTATATCTTGTGTAAAAAAAATCTCCACATCATTCTCTACCAAATTTAAGATGTTGACACTTTCGGGTTATTTTGGAGGCGCTGGTAGTCTAGTGGTTAGTATAATCTGGCACTACTACCACCCGACGTCCCCCGACGTCACCAACGCCCAGCCACGACCATCAGACTGTGTCATCCCCACAACCACCGCCGTCCTCATTCAAGCACGACCTGCTCCGACCTCCACCTCAGCAGCAAGGAAGTGAGGACAACAGGAACGAGAGGAACACAAAGGAGAAATCCGTCCTGCATATTATCCCGTTTTTCTTTTGTAACATAAAATTAAAAGATGGATTTCTGCATCAACAGTTTAAAACTCTTCCGGTGTCTAAAGAGTTAAATCCTCTCATAATAATCATTATATCTAATTTTGTTTACAAACATCCTCTCCTTCACTTTCTCCGTCACGGCTTCTCCACCATATGTTCAGAGAGACCCACGCGAGCGGCACGTGGAGGCGTTTGAGGCGGGGGAAGCCACGGGTACTGGCAGTCCCAAACGGCCGCTGTGTCGCTGTGTCAGTCCACCTACACAAACCCTGACTGTGACCTGACCGCATAGCAGGAAGAGGCTATATTTGGTCGTCCACGAGACGGAAGGGCCCGACGTGACGGCTCGAGGACGACACGAGGCCAGGTGAGAAAATAACGGAGTGGTGGAATGAGGGCGCTGCTTTGAACTGGGACTCAAATGCTGAACTCAAAGCGATAATCGCCCACTCTCTCTTACAAACATTTCCTGTCTCTCTTTATCCGTCTATCAAATAAAATAGTCAAAAATAGATTTAAAAGAAAGGAATTGTCATAACTTTATTTATTTAGCATTTGAAGTCTTTACCATTAATCTCTTACTGGAGCAGCTCACCTGACAAAGGTGAAGACCGAAGTACATGGTGACTTCATATAAATAAAGGTGAGACCTTCTTAAAAACATCCTGCTCCAAACTCCGTCTTTCTCCAACGAGCTGCTGTGCTGACTGAAATCTACTGCAGCCAATAAACCAACTGTTAATAAAAAAGATGCCTTCAAGCTCTCAGAATAAAACACAGGAAATGAAAGAGATACTCACTGAAGTCTAAGATATACAGGTCTGAGTGGTCCATGAGGTTGAATTCATCACCCATTCCTTGCTCGGGACACGGGCTGTGAAGAGAACAGAAACAGTTAAGATCAGACCCGGTTATTCCTGGAGCTGTGTGAGTGCAGGCCAGCGGGGAACGGGCTTAAGCGCAGTACGACTTTGCTGAGTGTGAGTGCTCCCTTAGTCATCATCCTTGTCTCTCTGTACCTGCACCCTGAAGCCCAGAGTTCATACGCAGACCAAAGGGGGTGCACAGGGTCTGTTGTAATCTTGTTGGCTACATTCAGGGTGTACCGGTCTGTCAGGTAAGAAACGCTGCACATTTGCTTCCCGGTTATCTCGCTGCCTAGTTCAAGGGCCTCGTCCAGTTTGTTCTTATTTTGTACGGACGATGCTCCTCCCCCCACACTGAATACTAAAGGTCAACAGACTTTCAATGAAACCCGCTGTCAGATCCTCAAACAATAGAGGCTCTGTTGAGCTTTTGCAAATCTTGTGTTAGTGTTAGCAATCCATGTCGGGTTGGAAAGGGGGATTGTGTTTACACCGCTTAGGCACACAAAAATGAGCACACGAAGTCAACCACATAGACCTAACTTTACGTATTTTATTATTTTCCACACATTACTGTAACTGTTGTTGTTTATAAGTTTCCTATTTTCTTGCTTATTTGGTATTTTGCCTGCCTGTCTCAGTTTATCATGAAGTAAAAAATGACATGCTTCAAATGACACACTGTCTTCCTCCACTGTCTTCTTCCTTTAGTCATTGAGGTTCTTAATGAAGGAGCCACAGACTGTTTTAAAAAGGAGCAGCTCTGCTAACACAGTGCTCTGCTCTCTTATCATGAGCTGGCATGATTTAAGCCCACAGGATGTACAGCGGTGCAGTGAGACAGCAGGCTGGCCCGCACTGATAGTCTCACAGACCTCTGCAGTCTGAGATATCACTGAACATCTGTTTCCTGCTTCGGCTTTACACACACGCACGCACGCACACACACACACGCACACACACACACACGCACACCTGTGGCACACCTGGTGCACTGCAGCTTAGAAAGCTTAGCTGTATCACATCTCTTGTCAGTCATCTTCTTTGCATCAATAATTAAAATGCAAAACAAGGATGCTGATTAATAACACAGCTGATAGTAATAGGCTGCAGCCTAAGGGACCTGAGCAAGACTTTAAGAGGCATTTAATCCCAAAAGCAAGTCAGTAAATTCTTCTAAATGCACATCATTGCTTTACATCCCTAACAAAGGAGCACCAAGAGACGTGTCCAGATTAGAGGATAAAAATGCACTCTACAGTTTAACACGACCCCGGGGACAGTTTCAGCCAGACAGGTGCATTTACGGGCCAGTTTATCGTCTATAAATATCCATCAGGGAGAGTTACTGAGGGGCTTTGTACCACGGTTGAGTCCTTAAGAATAGCTTCACAAATGTTTTTCTCAAATGCATGAACTGTCCCGTGACTGGCGTGTGTCCACCGACCGCCACTTCTAAAGCATCCTCGAGGCGATGAAGCAGAAACCACTTGTTTGAAGAGCTCTCAATGACATTTATTTTATTTTCCTTTTCTTGTCTCTCTCTCTCCCCATTTTTCATCCTTCCACCAAACGACTCTCTCTCTCTCCGTCACTGTCCCTCCACCCATCAATCTCTATCCCTCTTTCCCGCTGTCTCCTCCATCGCGTCTCCCTTTGCTGCGTGTTCAGGATGTTGTAAGGGTTTTACGTTGCTAATCTTCCCTAAACAAACAAGGCGCTGGCTTAAAGCGGCCAGCAGAGGTGCAGAGCACGAGCGCAGTCGTCCCAGGGGGCCAGCTGGGGAAGTCATTACGCCCCCTCCTCCCCCTCCAGGAGGTGATGGACCGGGGGCTTTAACTTTATCAGAATACCCTCAATCACCCTCCCCCCCTCATTATTAGACCATCTACTCGTGGACCTGCAGCTCAGGGCTTGAGGTAACATTTCTGAAGTGATAAAAGTTTCGTTTTCAATCCTGGCTCATTTCAAAATAAAGAGGAAGAACACAAGAATCAGGATACTGATGGAAGACATTAATGGAAAGAGACGACCAGCTTTGTAAAAATTAAACATAAGAAATCACTAAAACCTCAAATCTAGAAACACCGGTCAGAGACTTTATTTATGTACATTTTCTCTCATGATTTTGTTTGCTCGCTTTTATTTATGAAGCACGTTGTGACTGAGTGTTTTAAAAGTGCGCCCACGTCATGAGTAGAGAGAGTTTGCAGCGGCAGGCAGACACCTGGAGACAAAGCGCAGCGCCCAGCATCTTTTTCCACCCCGAGCGCTCCGGCTTTCTTATGCGGCTACTCAGATCGCTCAAGTAGAAAATCTTTCAACTTCTCGGCAAGGTGCTGTTGACATCACCGGCGCTCTTTTCCAAATGCATGATATAGCCCCGTAATTGGTCTCCTACAGATCGTGCCTTGTACCCACATCCACCTGGCTGCGTTTCTGATAAGAAAAAAAACATTTCATAAAATGTAACAGAGCTGTGTCGGTCATACAGTCGGCATTGCCAACAGACTGTTGTCATAGAGACAGGACGGACGTGCAGCGATTTTCTTCTCAGCGCACAAATGCTTCATGCCAACACTCCCGAGTGTACAGCCAGCGCTTTGACAAAATGCCAGGTGGACACAGGGCCATACTGATGCTCATTACATAAAGACAAAAATTCCAAAGTTACATTCAAAACTTTTGGTTTAAGGTGGTGGAATTAGACAACAGAAAAGAAGTAATGACAAGCATCATGTGTATCTGAAGAGCGCGCCGCAGTAGCTGTCGACTACTGTGCACGCTCTGGAGGAGAGGAGGGAAAGTCCTCGTGACGACGACGCGTGAAAGAGTGAAGATAAGAGCAGAACAGGAGCAACAAGAGAGAAGAAGATCTGTCTCCTCGCTGAGGTATTTTTCTAGGACGAGTCTTTCTCGCATGCTCATGGATAAAGTCGGGCTGGGTGTGAATTTTAGCAGAACATTACGGAGAAGTAATGATTTAATGATCGCCACAAAGAGCGAGAGAATGAGGGGCATCGTAGAGGCAGGAGAAGGTCAAAAAAATAAAAGGTGTTAGGAGGTGTGGTGAGATAGACCGGCAGTAGTTGGAAGTGGAAAAGTCACAGTGAGCAACTTTATGTGGCGTCCTGGTGTTTGATGGCTCACTTTGTTACTCGATCAGGGAAGTATCAGAATGTGTGAAAGTGGTTCCTCCCCCTGCAGCAGCACTGGTTCCCAGTCTGATGAGGCCTGAGTGATGCCGCTCCCCCACTAAAACAACACTGGTTGCTATTTCAAACAACACTCAATGAGGGCGTCTAATCACCCAATTGCCGGTCCTTTGTAGCAATGCACTGCCTGCCCCACCTCATAATCTTACAGGTCTCTGAACGGCATAGTCCTAAAACTTACTGCCACAACATCAGAGTCTGTAAATACTCTAACGTCTCGAGAAAACAGACACAACAATGCAAATGAAGTGTGAGTGTTTGCACAAACATCATCAGTAACACCTCTGCTTTCTAAACACAATCAATAAATCTGGACCCGTCGTAGGCGTGTTTTCAGAGGCTTCATTGGCCATATCCTCATTCTTAGAGTGATTCAATCTGCATCCTTTTTCCTTTCTCCACTTCCTATTGAACTCTGGTCCTTTAGACTCATGCAGCTCACAGGAACTCATCGTACACTACAACTTCCTGCAGAGCTCCTTATCAGGACGGCCAGACGTGACTCCAGGTAGTTCAGAAACACTGAACACACATATCACGCTTTTGTATTAAGTGTGGTCTTCTGTTAGGAACGTTTATACACTGCATATGCAAACATGACAAGATATGAAGCTTTGGGGTGAGGGGACACTTATTACTGACAGAATTAAGTCTGTGAAATTACTATATTAAGATCTTTATTTCCTATAGATATGATAAGAGGCTAAGGGCACACTCACTAGGTTATTTGTAACTTGCTTCAGCCCTAAAGTTCAGTTCGTTTCACCAGTTTGAGCGCTCTGATCCATGCACTTCCTTGGCCCTGGCACGCTTCCAATATGAAAGCACAGGTACACAACGTGGACAGCCTTCATTATGGAGAAATCCCGGAGTGTTCTGTCTGTATCTGATTAACATGACTCAAAATAAGACACAAAGTCAGTAAAGTAGCCGTCATGTTCTCTGTGTTGCACCCTAAATGACTATGTACAAAACATTGTGAAAACTATTTACATTTTCTGGTGCAACTCGGGAATAAATTCTACAACGTACAATGTACAACATATACTGTATTTATATTCATTATTATCTTTGTTTTTACCTTTTGTTATGAGGATATAAGTGTGGGGCGTGTTTACAGGAAGGTTGTAAGCCTATATAAGTGAAAACTAGAAATTTAATGTTTTTAAAAAAAAAAAAGTTCAAATGAATAAAAATGTGCTCAGAGTGATGTGAACAAACATGAACCGTTTGTAGACCGTTTCGAAAACTGAAATGCAACACAGTCCCCTGCAGACGGACAACGAGCCCCTCCCCCGTCAGGAGGCTTGAGCGGTAAGCATTAATAAACACAAACAGGCCGCAACCACAATCATTCTGTAATTTAAGGAATTATTTTCCTAATATTTTAACCGTCACTTTAAAGCCAAAAAAATGAGTAAGAGCTTGCAGCCGCTCTGGAGCTAAACCTTCTTGTTTATCACAGATCGATGGATTCCCGTCCATTTCTTCCACCTTAATCTCTGCTGCCTCACCTCGTCTTACCGAGCTATCTGTGCCCCCTCCCGGGCAGTGGCTGGACGGTGGATTAAAACCTGTACCTGCCCAGACCTAAGCCCCATGCAGAGGGTGAGACACAAACTACAGCTGGCTCCCAGAGAGAGACGCCTGGCTTCAGATTAGAGCGCAGAAAAGACAGCCGCTTACAGCATCTCAAATTGCAAACCCACCCCACCCCCGGACAGATGTAGTTGGACTTGGTGCTGATGTTGGAGGGAAAAGCTGACCCTGCTAATCTCCAGAAAATACAAATGTCGTCCATTTTATCAGGACAGGTTGTTATCAGCCGAGCTGTCTGTAAAAAGTTCAGGAGGAGACGTTAAATAAAGTGCCAGAGGACCTTGAACACAGCTGGTGAATACTCTACAGGGCAGGACAGATGCTCCTCTGGAGCTGGGGGATTCATTTAGGAAGAATAAGTGACTTCCTTTATAGCTTCAGTCCGAGGACTAGAGTCAGGGTCAGGCAGCCAACAGGAGACACTAAAAATAGGACGAGGGGCAACAGAGCATACTTCCTATACGTTAATAACACCGGCTACTTTTTGAAGGATGATTTAATTTCTCTTCTAGTGCTGCAGTACTCAGAATCAGTCTTAGTCTCAAGAGAACACTTTGTGAAGGTCTCAGTCTAGGAATCAAAAGCAATTTTTAGCTGTGACGCACGTAAATGGGAAGTTACTTTCTAGTTGAGTGATCATCCTGTCTTCATTACACTGTACATCTTTTCAACAAGTGGTTGACAACTGCATTTGAAGAATCAACGCAAGAAATGTGTAAATTTGTCTTTACCTACTGTATCTCTGCAGAGATATCAGTATCAGATATTTTTAACTCCCCAATATCGGCCCAAAAAAAATCCATATCAGCCGGGCCCTAATTCCCCCCCCCCCCCCACTTATCTTTCCCCGTATGCACATGCAGCCCTGCTCCACAGGCACTCCTGGCTACACACTCAGGCGTTTTTGGCGCTGCGTCCTGTGTGATCGGGCCCAAAGAGCTTAAATTAAATGTCTTAATGCATGTTTGACATGTTTTAGGAAAGACATCTTGAGAAATAGGAACGTTAAAGGTGCACTATGGAGTTTTAGTAGAGAAATGTGAAAGTTGGAGAAATGTACAGATTCTGTGGTATATGTTCATAACTCTATACATAAACTGTCCTCAGAGGAAAATGTTGTCTCTGTAACACTGAAGATAAAAGGCTCCGCATTAGTTATGTTAGGGGGCCCGCAACTCTCCTGGTTCCAGGGAGCCATTTTTTCCTTTGAGTAAAGTTTGTGTATTTAGTTCAGAAAATAAAGCAAAGCATTTTTTCACTTCAACTTCCAAATTTCACCACCAAATCTACATAGTGCACCTTTAAGAGGTGTTTCAAGACGTGTGCCACAGGATTTAGGAAGAACGTTATCGCTCAGAGTATGTCCTCTCTTTTTAGAAAGACAATCCAACAGTGCACACTGGAACATGTGTTTCAGAGAAGTCCATTTCACTGGCGAGCGCTGTTGTTAAAACAGGTCGTATCTTCTCTTGACTCAGACATATTTGTGACTTTGTCTCTACATCGTGCATGAAGGTTGTTCTCTCAAAGGGACAAGCGATGCTTAGTGGTGACGAGTCATGAATCAAAGTGAAACTACTTCTGTTTAGACATGTGAATCTTTGAGGCGGACGGCATCACAAAGCAAGATGTGTGCAGCTTGTTTATTTGAGCTGCTGTGCAACACTCCACCCTGTGACACCTTCATGTATACAGCCTGTTAGCGGGTTAAACAGGGTTAAGATGCAGATGAAATACTATCGCGCTCTTGTCTTTGAAGAGTAAATCACAGTGTTGCTGTGCTGCCCCGGGGTCCTGTCCTGCCACGTGCGGGGTGCCCCGTATCCTGCCGGGGTCACCTCCACTGTTTGACAGGTTTTATCTCAGGCGTGCCGACCATGCACACACACGCACACACACAATTAATAAAGGAAACTTCTGCAGCCTAGCCTTTGACACCAAAGGCCAAAACTCAGCGTGTGTGTGGCATCAACATGTATGTCGTGTTGATAGGTGTGTTTCCATGGAGCCATGTTTCACAGGGGCGAGCCATTAGAGGACGCAGGAGGAGCAGCCGGAGGGAGATTTAAATGAACAGAAATCTAAACAGAAAAGAGGAGCTTTTGTAAAATAAGAGTTTAAAAATTTGCTTTGCATGCGTCCCATGTTGTGTTTAGTCTAACAATCGAACACTCAGGTTCAACAGTGATAACAAAGCTCCCTTTAAGCAGCTGGACAATCATAACAGCAGACCTATCAGCCGGTGATAAGGTGCAAAAATGGCCCTGTAGGTGATATCGAGGCTCCAGGCTTTTGACCTTCCTGATCTACCAAACAAAATCACGTGACTCTGCAGAAGCTCCTGGGCTCAACTAACAATCTCTGTTTGGAAATGACCAGGCAAATTCCTCACAGATTAAATAACACGCTGAGATTCTGATGGATTACAACCAGAGGTGTGGGGCTGGGATGTTTTGGCTACCAGTGAGATTACCTGCTGGGGAGTCTCTACAACTTCCACACAAACATTCAAACTGAACAAGAGACGGAGAAAACTCTGCTCCAAATTTAACACCTTATTTAAAATAAACTGAAGCTGAAACAAACAATATCTGCTCTAATAGTGAAAGAGAGAAAAGAAAAAGAAATAAAATTTAAAAAAAACCTCCAGGGAACCAAATTATTACCTTTTGGACATTTTAAAAATCAAGCTTACAGTGTTCCAATCTTTATTTGCAAATACTTGAAGGAGCAGTATGTAACTCTGACCCCTAGTGTTTAAAATGGGTACTGCAGTCCAAATTCTAAACATTGTAGAGAGCTGTCTCCCCCCGCCCCCTCCTCTCTAGAGTCGATGCTCACACAGGTTGCCATGTGGTGAACACTGAAGCGTCAGTGTTTAGCCAGCTCTGCATCGGTCTGTAAACCTTTCTGTGTTCTAACCTCTCTCCATTTTTCAAAAGCATCTCCAATATTGATCCTAGTTTGAGCACGTTTCTGCTCGTGGAGCTTATTAGAAACATGCAGAGGCTTTTTAGGTCGGGTACAATCACTTCTATCTGAACCACTTCTCTTACCCGCTTCCATCGCTGCAACACCTGTTGGTTTGACCTGATAACTGCTCTCATATCTGGCAAACCGAGGGGCGTCCAAAACGGCCGTGTGGGGGTGCCTTAAAAGTGCCTACCTTCTCTGGTCCAAACAAATCCAGATCATTCAGGAGCAGAATCTAAAGTTAGAAGGAGGACACTGTCTGCTGCATTGTTGTCAGAGAAGCCAGCACTTCAACATAGCATGTTTCTTTAATGTCTGATCATATAGTAAGTTCACTTTATCATCTCACTCACTACACATCTCACTGATTGGACCTTCAATTTAATTTTTCTTTCACCTATATCAAAATATTTCCCCTATATGAAGCTTTCAGTTCCCTTCTTGGAATCTAATGTCTTATATCTCTTTGCTCCTGTCTTGTCTTTGCTTTTGACTCAATATTTCAATGTCTTGAGAATAAAAATATGTCTATTGATTTAAACTGGTTTGTTTAGGGGTCTTGTGTTAGGACTGGCGTCAGCATTCTTCCCCATCTTTGCTAAATCTTCCAAACTTCTGCCAAGTGGATCACATGCGTTAAATCTGGCAGAGCAAAGCAAGCATGTGCAGCTCCTGACGTCAGCTCAACAAGAGGAGCGGTGACTCATTAAGTCATGACTATACGTGCACACACACCAACACAGGAAAAAAAAGAGCAAATGGAGTTGGGTCTGAGTGTCCTTCTGGCTGCTGCACTGGGCAGGGACGAGTAGGAAATCCGACAGCGGCTTTAACAATTTAATTAATATCCTCAACCAGGGGAAGTGACTCATGGGAAATTGGATATTTTAGGAAATTGGATATAGTAGAGTTTCTCTTTCTGAAAAGATGCAGAAAACACAATGCCCTGAATGGACGTGTTGGAGGAGCAGTCTACAAGTCACTAAAAACAAAACTTAAACCTTCATTCATAAAAACATTCAACTGAGGAGTCGCAGCTCAAGTCAGTTTAAAAATGACCTTGTTGTGATCCTTTCATTAACCTGTTGTAAATGTTCAGAGAGATTCCAAAATGGTGAATTGATTGACAGTGATAGGTGTCACGACAAGCTTGATGACATTTCTCTGCCAGAATTGAATACCAAGCAGATGTTCTTGGCCGACACAATTTTATTAGTTTCTCTTAATCTTGTTGTTTTGCGTCTTCCTCTACCCTTCTTTCTTGCCCGACCGTTTGTGAGGAGGCTGTTAATCTGTTCAAGGTTTCTGCTTGTTAAATGACGCTTTTCTTTTGAACGATGGATTAAGTCTGTAAATAAAAAAACAGAGACAAAACCTCTTTAGACAACTCTTAGCCTGCAGTCTATAAAAATGTGGTGCACATGATTTAACAGAAATCTTTTTGCATACTCGCATGACAACATCTTTCAAAGTCCTGCAGAAACTCTACAGCTCAAAAAACAAGATATATTTTGTTTTCTTGCTATAGAGTGACGATTAAACACAAAGAGTCGATTTAAATCAGGCATTGTTACGATCGTCAGATGAGAATAAACACACGTCAGGGTAAAAATATATTCCCTGCATGAATACACATCGTCAGGTCCATGAAGCTGAAGCGCCAACCCTAGATTCCCCCTTCAGATTCCAAGCTGTCTGCTCCCAGCATGCCAATCTGTCATGTCCTTGTTCACATCCTGCCCCTCATAGGATGCCCTGTTCCCGAGCTTAAAAAGCTTCTTAAATTAGCCAAACCTAGGCTTGTCGTACGCATTTACACACAGAGTGTAAGGGTGCCAACGATGACTACAGCTACAGCTAGCTACACTATGTGCAACTCAAATTCAGAAGAGTGCATCAACTCAGAAAGCTTCAAAAAACACACACACAGGGTGTCCTAGGGTCTGCTGTTTGTTGCTGGTGAGCGTAGGTGAAGGTCAGTGCAGGTGGAGTCAGTCATGCGCGGCCCGTCCTTCGTGGGGCAGCGAGCAGGTCTCAGTAAATGAGTGTAGCAGAGACTCTGAGCCGGGTGGATCAAATTGCACTCTGTGAGAAAGGACGCTCCCCGAGGTCATAAATCAGAGACAAGGCAGAATTTCGCGCCTCTCTGCAGCTCAGCAGGCCTGTTTACACTGACGTAAGTGGCACTCAACAGTCACTGCCACTACTGCCCAGCCCGCCGTTTACACACACACACACACACACACACACACAACATAGTCCGACACTGAAAAATAAGAAAGAGTCTCTAACATGCTGAAGATGTTTGTTTTATAAATGTGTTAACACTCTGTCCAGTCCAGAGCGCAGCCTCGCAGACTTAAAGGTTTTTATTGTCCTCCAGTAGAGTCGTAAATTATTCTTGAACAAATTCCTGCAGCTAAAATAAATATCATAAACTAGCAACAAGTATGAACAGAGGGGTTCTGTTTCGGATCAATACGAGAGGACAACTTGCAAAGAAAACAACACGCCGTCCATAAATCTGAACACAATTTCCTCGGCACACAAGACAAAATGAGGAGCCCCTAAAAAAACACAAACAAAGCGTCCAAGAAAATAATTCACGATGGCGTGTGAGCATTTATCAACGCTTGAAGACGGACACCAATAAGTTTGTAGCCCTGTTAGCTGCCCTCGTGTTGTCAGGTCAAGTGAAAATAAACACGAGTGACGGCCTTTAAAATAATTGTTCACACCAGATTATAGAAAGTGTCTTTGCTCAGTCCAACATCATGACAGAACTTTAGCTCCAAACACCTTAATAGAAAAACTTCCTCATTAAAGAGGAGAGAAAGCAAACAACCGAGTGTGGTAAGTCTGCCCAAGAGTTTGTTTGTGTGTCTTAGCATGTGTGTGTGTGTGAGCACGTGCTTATGGGAGTTCCTGTGTGTAAGAGGCTTAAGAGTGCTCGTGTAAACAACAAACGTGCAACGCTGGTGGAGAGAATGTGTGTGGCCGACGTGCTCAGAGATCGTTAAGGATCATGCTCTCCTTTGTACAGTAACAGGAAACAACTTCTTTGCAGAGTTAGGACGACTAGACGATCGCCGAACTGCAAAATCAGCAGGCTGCTCTGGGTGATCGAGTCAAGTAAAAACCAGGCTAGATGCGCTGAGCAGATCTGTGATGTGTAGAGGCCAGTTTAGAAAGACCACCAACAATAACCTGGACATTAATGAACTTAATGAAATAACTATAAGGGGCGTTCACATTTGCAGGAAACTCCTGAAAAACTCCTGATATCTCCAGGAGGAGCTTCATGTGTGAAAGCAAACAGTCACTTTATTCACTCTGAGTTTCTCCTGCCAGACCACTTGTATTTTCTCCACAGCAGGTTAGAGTGAGCTGATGTGAGAACGCAGCAGTATATAATCAGGAGAATTTACCTTGAGCCAATAGGAGGGAGAGTGACATTTATATCCTGTGACTGGAGTCAGTGCATTGACTGTAAGCAGGCGACCACTTCGATCGATGCAAGTAATAAAACGGCTTACTGAGACCTGCTCATGTTTTTTTCGTCAGTATGTTTTTCTCCGCTCTTTAGTTCAGATTGTGATTCTGTTGAACTACACGTAGCATCAATATAAAGGCAAATATTCTCATTATAGCGTCGTATAGAGGACTCAGTTGCTCCATCCTGGTGTGTTCATGACTAAGTGTAAACTTGGAATAATGCAGACAAGTCGAATTGTCTGCAGCTTCCTGTAGAAGATAAAAACCTAAATCTGCCCTGCAGCCTTTAAACAGGATGTGCGAGACACTTTGTGGTGTTTGATTTCTTCCTCGGCTCCCTACGGCTCCCTCCAGCTCGCTCCATCACCTCAGCCGCCTCTGTGACCCTCCCCTCCAACACCCGGCCCTATCTGCTGCTCACAACAGGAAATCATGACTCCTTAAAACCATCCTGGACTAATCCTGGCGAGAAACCAAACAATGCATAACCGACTTGAAACATAAGCATTTTCTGAAGCTCTTCATCCATCATAAACTTTATTTCTTCTTCCACAGGTTCATATCAGGAGCTCGCTTCTCTGACTTTAGACACATTAACATTCTTTTACTTTTGTATGAAAGTCATGCTTTAGACGGCAAAATCTCAAATCCAAGCAGGCAAATTTCACCCGACAAGTCCAGATAAACGTCTTATTTCGAGATATGAAACATCCAAAAAATAAAAAGCCTGAATTGTTTATAATTAGTAGAAATATCTGCCGATATCTAGCCTCAACAATGTTACAACACATCGATACGATGCTCTGTGATTGGTCCGCTGGGTAGTATTGTCCTGCATTAACAACATTTCCGGTATCGCCGATACTTTCAAAATTCTGCAGAAGGAAGAACGCTACAAGCCAGCATCATCGATTGCTGCTCAGTACTTATCAGCTCAGACTCCTACATTCTGTTTCAGTCGCCATGGTTTCCAATGGTTCACAAACTACCAGAGAATGTGGCGCATCCAGAAAACTGATATAAGAAACATAATCAGTACATCAAAAAACACACTCACACTCAGTCGTGTGTGTGGGTGCTGAATCCTCAACAAATCGTATCAAGAATACTCCAGGAGAGAACTCCAAAAACTCCTCCTTTTATTGCAGCTCAGTCCGTCTTCACTGAGGTAAAGAAATACAGGTATCTCAAATCTCACCACTACTTGTCCTGGCTGTGTCAAACACACACGCTACATATTCTTCAGACAAAACAGGAAAACAGACTTTTACATCACTAAACTTCTTTCCTCATTATCAACACATATTTCCTTCGTTCCTTATTTCAGATCAAGCATGTTTGAGTGAATTAAATAAAATATTCAGGTCACATAATCAGGAATATTTTAAGTGACAACGATGACAGTTTCAGAAACTGTACACACGATCCAAGATGCTGACATGGACGTATCATATATGCACAGAGGAGTTTTCAAGAACTTCCTTCCGGTCAATTACAGTAAAGCCAAAAGGAAAAAGCTTCAGGTGATTTTTAATGATGCATCTTTAATCACACTCAGGGTACCAAGGTGGAGGAGTGAAAGCAATGTGTCATGTGCTGGTGAGGAGATTAGTGTCTGAAACTGAGACAGAAAGTGAAGCATTACGACACATTTTGGAGTTTAATAATAATGATTTAAGAAGCACTAATGGAGCTGCTGTGTGCTGGGTGAAATTAGGAGCACGTTGTGTATTAGGGTGTGTTGCTCCCTGTGATGTTGTGACCGCTGGAGCAGTGAAAATGAATCCAGCAGCAGCAGAGAGAGGTCTTCAGCAGACGTAGTGGAGCTGAGAGGACTCTTATCCACAGCCTCCCGATCCCCACTATCAGGTGATCACAGTGGGGTTCGCCTGATAGGGGGATAGGGGGTTCGCCTGATAGCACCCAGCCTTGTTGATAACAGTAACCCAGCTCCCGGACCACTCTGGACCATGCTTAGGTCGTTAGCTACCTCATTAGTCCTCTGGCTACTGGCCTATCACCGGCCCGTCACCAGCCAAGAGGCACCTTACCAGCTACGATCCCCCCGCCATCACTACTGTCTGCAGCCAACAGGAGACTCATCACAGGCTGCGGTCTGCACGAGCCAGAGACTCCAACTGGCAAATTATAACGAGAGGAAAGTTATCTTCCCAACAAACTGATCAAAAAACAATGAAAGCTGTTTGAGCCTCATAAAGATGATGTCAAACTATTTAAAGGACCAAGAGAGGAAGAGTTCAACCCCTCAATTCCACCTGAAGCATGTTCGGTCCATCTGATTACTTTAGTCAATGTGTGTGCGTCCACTGGCTCCGCTGCGCTCTAAGCGTCTCAGTCCGGAGTCCTTCGCAGTAGATACGCAAGGAATTCTTATCTGCAGGATGCCGGAGCACGGAGCATCAATTTACCACAGAGCACATCTGGTTAATTTTTTAAATAAAACACTCCGTTTTGACGATTCAGAACAATGACCTCATGTGTTTGTTGATGTGTTTATACCACATACTTTGGACTATCTTGCACTGTCCCCGAGTGTAATCTATAAATACCGGCTGTTTGGCTGTGCTGCTTCTAGCTGCGCAGCCAGTGGGTGTTGACGTACGAGGGTGCATGGAGCAGTGCAGACATGCTATGCACACGTATCTGGTGGAAGTTCTGGGTAAGTGTTTCTTTCACATCTCCAGAAAACTTTTGCTTATATGATTGTTTGTTTATGTTGCAAACCAAAATTTCATCCAGGAGGAAAGACGTGCCATGGGGAAAGTTTCTTTCTATGTAAAATGTACAGTGAGGTGTTAATCGAGCAGTTCCTTATTCTCATCATGGGGTAGTCCTGTGAGTGCATCCACACATCTGACTTTAGGATATTTTTGATATTCTCTGTAACAGAACCAAAAGGCTGAGAACAGGCAGCACTAAATTAAGAATACAAAGCCACATCCAGCGCTTAATTCTGTAGGAAGACAAAGTCTCAGCTGGCACACGGTGACACAGTATGATGTCAGCTTACACTCCTCTGAGGGAAACAAAATTAACCACTGAGAACCATTCAACATGAGGATCTGTGGCTGCTAATCCAAATCATAACCCCCCCCTCTAAAATGATCTCAGAAGAATAATCTGTTTTTTAGGCTACATGTGTTAAACTGAGTGTTTGCATGGTGTTATGACTGTGAGTCACAAGTGTGTATTGTATTGTGTGTTTATTTGTATTTGTGCCGTTTCCTTATTTGTGTCTGTTTGTTTTTTTCTGCTACGCTGCAGGTACCCGCCATTTATTGGACCAAGGCTGAAAGGAGCTGCGGAAGCTGCAACACCGGCCACCTCCTTCACTGATAACGAGACCACCGTGTAGAAAGAGATTGTGTTCATTGTCAGACTGACTGTTAATATTGTATTATTCATTTCTTTGAGCAGTCAGTTTAGGTTGTAGAGGAGAGAAGCCTTTTCTTATGATTCAACCTGTTTCCTGTTTTTCAGTTAGAGAGGTCTATAATGTAGAGGAGCAGTATGTAACTCTGACCCCTAGTGTTTAAAATGGGTACTGCAGTCCAGATTCATAACATTGCAGAGAGCTGTCTCCCCCCCCCCCCCCCCTCTCCTCTCTAGAATCAATGCTCATGCAGGTTACCATGTGGTGGACACTGAAGCTTCAGTGTTTATCCAGCTCTGCATCGGTCTGTAGACCTTTCTGTGTTCTAACCTCTCTCCATTTTTCAAAAGCATCTCCAATATTGATCCTAGTTTGAGCACGTTTCTGCTCGTGGAACTTATTAGAAACATGCAGAGGCTTTTTAGGTCGGGTACAATCACTTCTATCTGAACCACTTCTCTTGCCCGCTTCCATCGCTGCAACACCTGTTGGTTAGACCTGATAACTGCTCTCATATCTGGCAAACCGAGGGGCGTCCAAAACGGCCGTGTGGGGGTGCCTTAAAAGCGCCTACCTTCTCTGGTCCAAACAAACCCAGAGCATTCAGGAGCAGAATCTAAAGTTAGAAGGAGGACATACTGGCTGCTGCATTGTTGTCAGAGAAGCCAGCACTTCAACATAGCATGTTTCTTTAATGTCTGATCATATAGTAAGGTCACTTTATCATCTCACTAACTACACATCTCACTGAATGGACCTCTTAGTGTTGTGTTCTACAAATTTTTTTATTTTTTGGGAGTTAGGAAGAAGAATGTAGCTTTTACTCTACGTCTGGTTTCCCCTAGGCTGGGCGTTAAATTGTAGATCATATACAAGTACATGTACGATTGGACGTGCAATGACCGTACTGCCGATCTGTTATAAGGGTGAAAATAAGATGAGAATACTTTTTGGGAAAGCAGTGGGCACCAACTTGACTGTTTAGCAGCTACATTTGCAGCTCTATCGATTCTTTTTGTTGTAAAACATAAAAAACAAGAAATAGAACATTTTATCGGCTCTACAGCGGAGAGAAACACGACAGTACAAGCGTTAAATTTAACGTCTTACCTAGTTCCTCCAAAGAGGATGATTCTATCTCCAACCATACAACAGCACTGCCGTCTCCGAGGACACGGACCTTTCCCCTTTGGTTCTACTTTATTCCAGGAGAAGGCTTCTGTGAAGTGAACACAAGAACACAACGAGGTTGAGATGATGGAACAAGAAGATAGAATAAGACATGAACGCTGCAGGTTTCATCCTCTCTTTAACAGCTTACCTTTAGAACAACAACCTGTTTGGACTACAGGTATTCAAACACTGACTTAAAGTTGTGTAAACCTTCAGTTTATTCAGCCTCATGCTTTATTTAACCACAAACAAAAGGCCCGGGACGCACAAAGACAAAACTCAACCTTCATTTGAACACAAAACGTCTCATGTCAGGAATAGAAATAAATCTCTGCCGCTCTGCTGAAGAGCACAAAGAGTGACGATGTTGAAGCTCTCTCAGCTGTTCCATATAAGGATGAAATGTGTCGTCTCACACGCTCTCAGTCGACAGCATCATTGCGCCTCTATGGCAACAGGCCCTTCAGGCTTTGTTGGATTAATAAGGGCTGTGATTAAGGTGCTGCCTGCCCTCTAGTGGACAACAAAGCTCAGGTTCAAATGGTTAAAATCAGACATCAGGTTCTCGAGGTTAAAACTCTGCAGCTGGAAAAGTGAGGATCCAAAGTGCTATTTTGTCTGCTGTAATATAACACAGAACTTTACTAATCCTGAATGAATTTCTTGATCCAGATTTCTCCAAAATAAAAATATAAAGTGACACACATGAGCATCAAATGTTCTTAAAATTTGGGGACCTTATGGAATGACTTTGTTTAAATGCTCAGCCGGGGACTCTCCTCCTGCTGCAGGCCGCTCTCTTTTTGTTTCTGCATTCATATGCTCCTCTGATGGTCCCAGTGTCCGAGTTGGGAAGGCGATCTTCCGACTTCAGTGTGTTCATGTTCAGTTCAGAAAGTCAGACTGTTGTAATGGATGCTAGGAAGACGATGTGTGTAAGTTCTCTGTTACGAGTTATATTTAAGCAAAAAGTTGATGCTTCATACGTGAATTTATCAAAAGTATCTATCTTTTTTGTTTGTTGTTGTTTTGATTGACAGCCCCCTGGTGGTGGTAATTACATACTTTAAGAAAAGCACTTAAACTGACCTGAGAATCAATTTGCCAACATTTATATGAGCAGATTAAAGCTGCAGATACTGAATACTGTCTGTGTGTGTTTGTGGCACAAAGTCTGAGAGTCTGTTTTTCTCACTGGGTACAGAAGACCGTCTGAATGACTAAGCACACGAGCGAGCAGGTAAGTGGGTCAACATGAGTAAACACAGCCAGCGCCGCTTTCTGTCAGCAGGTAAGATCAAAAACAAAACGTGTACGCCTGCAAAGATATGTCGTCACCTCACAGTTAAAGTATCATAACGATTATTCACGTTTTACCTGGGTTGAACTTCCACAGGTCGTTGAAGTGCATGTCCAGACGGGCATTATATCCTCCAAATATGTACAGCTCCCCATTGTAGGAAACTAAACACAGAATGGAAACAAAAGTAAGTGTTTTTACGGTCCATCGTGCAGATTCATGAATGCTGCAGCACAGAAAATTAAACATCATAAACCACTTAAATTAGCCAGATTTGGCAGAAAATGAAATCTTGCTCACATTAAATGTAAAATGAAAAATACTGTTTATACTTCCACAAAACAAACAATTAAAACAAACGAAGCTTGAGAATGAAACAGAGACGATGTCCCTCTGGAAATAAGCTGCAATCTGCAAACAACTTAATCCTCTAAGTAAACATTTTTGGAAACGAGTTTGTAATTTTACTCTTTTAAAAAATCTTATTTTCGAGGCGCTGGTAGTCTAGTGGTTAGTATAATCTGGCACTACTACCATCTGATGTCACTGACGCCCAGCCACCACCTTTAGACTGAGTCATCCCCACAACCACCTCCATCCTCATTCATGCACGGCCTGCTCCGACCTCAACCTCAGCGGTGAGGAAGTGTTGACAACAGGAACGCGAGGAATAAAAAGGAGAAATCCTTCCTGCATATTATCCCATATGCTCTTTTGTAAAGCGTCTCGAGATAACACTTGTGATGAATTGGCGCTACACAAATAATGATGGCTTGATTGTCTGCGCGTGCCATGTACGGAGGCTATAGTCCTCAAAGCGAGCAGCCCGGGTTCTAGTCCGACCTGTGGCTGCTTTCCTCTATGTCATATATCTCTCTCTCTCTCTCTCTTTCTCCTTTGGTTTCTCAAGCTGCTGTCCTAACCTTTAAGAAAGGCATAAAAAGCCTCCCAAAAATAAAGAAATGAAATTAAATATTTTTATTTTGCACCATTCATCTCGAGTGAACAAACCAGTTAGTGTCATAGCAAGAGCCTGATGATTCACCTCAGGCTCTTACCCCAAAAGATTGTTCAGAGATGTCTTGTGCACATTATTCTTACTCGTTGTTTATTCTCCTTACAGCTCAATTGTTAAAAAATTTGCATATGGGGGCACAGGTAGCCTAGTGGTTAGTGTGCATGCCCCATGTACCAAAGCTATAGTCCTCTTAGCTCTCTCTCTCTCTCTGAAAATCAATGTGCATCGATCTTAAGCTGCATCTTCATCAAAAGTACAGGTTGAATGATCTTATTCAAGAATATTTCAGATGATTTAGTCAAACTATTCACCCAGAGCAAAAAGGTAGCCTAAAGTTGTGCTGATGACATCATCGTTCATAACATCTGATCGCTTGTGTTTGTGTCTTACAGGCTGAATGGCTCCTGCGTCCCTCGGGCAGCGGCTGTGCTGACGGCGTGCTCAGCCAGCAGTTGGTCTCCGTGTCGAACACTTTGATCTTGTTGCAGTAGATCTCGTTATTGGAGTGGAAGGGGCCGAAGCGGTCTGCTCGCCCTCCAAACACAAACATCTTCGTCCCGATGATGGTGGCCGAGTGGAAGTCTCTCCAGCGTGCAGGATTACCCTGGAAGAAGACCAGTCGATGATGGTTTTTTTCACCCAGCAGAGGGATGTTGCTTCCTCCCATCATCAAGTAGATTTCACAGAGAGAAAGGAGGTCTAACTCCTCAGCATCTCTGAAATCTCAATGTGACCAATTTAACTTGATCTTGATGCAGGAAAAGATGAGACTTCAATACCAGCAACTTTATGTAAACAGTGCCATCTAGTGGACTAAGTCATCCACTGCAATGGTGCTCTGAAGTAGAACCATGTAAGGCCTCTGAAACATCATGTACTGTACAATGAACAGACTTATGAGGGAACAATCAGATTTAAAAGCAGGGTTGGTAATTCCCTCCAGATCCACTTTTTCAGATTTGGGTTGAAATTGTCTTTAGGTCCTGACAGAATTAATAACTCATGTTCTCTGAAAAAGGAACGAAGAAAATCCATCATCTGTAGCAGTTGTAAGCTGTAAAAACTTTGACCAATGTCTGCTACGAGGTACCAATCTGATGAACCAATCAGGCGCCTCCCTGTCTCCCTGCTCGCTCTCCACCTCTTGCATGCTCTAGTCCACACTCAAAGCACGTCACCGATGACAGAGTTTATACTGTGAGTTTACTTACCGCTGAATGAGACATGAGACGACGTAGTTTCTACACAATGTAAGAGATCAAAATCATGCTAGTTTTGGAAAATTACCAACCCTGCCTTTAAATTAAGCTGCCTGTTGTAGAAATGAAGACCTGAAGATGAACCTCTGAATATGTCTGTAGATCACCTGTGCTCTTTTAAAGTTCGACTTGATCATAAAACTTGAGAGCATGTACTTTGAAAAGTAAAAGTAGAGCAGGTGGTTTTTGTTATCATGAAGGATTACCAGTCAGAGAATGTATGAAACAAATGTATTGTTCAGTCACATGCTCGACTAAATCTATAAGCGTCACACTGTAATCCCTTGGACGACGAATTGTTCGAGTCCAGAAGTAAAACCAGGTAGTGTAAACTTAGCACCCCTTTCCCCCGCCCCCCTTGTCGCCCGAGGGAGAGAGACTGCTGCCTCTGTCGAAAATATACTTAACAAGAATTTATCACATGAGCAGGTTGGCTTCATTCAAACACACATGGCATCTCCCAAAACGGGGAGGGTATATAATCCTCAGTGAGGCTGTTTGTATTTGGCGACCTCCCAGCGAGCTGCATTACATTGCTCTGCTTTCTGTATCCAGCCAACACGACCAACCCGGTGCTTAGGAAGCAGCTCAGCCAACCAGAGCAAAGACTGACGGGTTGTTGATTTCAAACATTGTAACCGAGCTTGTTGCCAGTATGGTTTTTACAATACAAGAATTTCAAACTTCAATATTATTCTAGTAAAACGTTAAGGATATCAACACATGTTTTCATACCAAAGTCACAGGCTCCTAATATTTGGTTATTTCTTGATTTTAGTGACCAAGACATGCAGGTAAACTTCTGATCCCTGTCTTGTTTGCATAAATACATTGGCAACATTTCAGTATTGAAACTCTATCTCTTTCTCTCACAGTGATTTGGGTTGAAAATATGGCAGATCTGAATTTCTTTTTAAGTTTTGGTACTTTTTGATACGATTATTTTTCATTAAAGGTCACATATGATGCTAAAACCACTTCCCCATGTTCCTCTAACTCTAATATGTGTCTCTAGTCTGTCTACAAACCCCCCAATGATGAGAAAAGTCCATCCACTCTGTCTTCTGCCTGCTCCACTTTTCAGAAAATGTGTGCTCAAACAGGCCGTTTGGAGATTTTCCCTTCATGACATCACAAAGGGCAGTAACCCCTCCCCCAGGTGGGTGGCACTCCCACAGCTAGGTGTTTGTTCTGCCCTCTGAGTCTGCCGTCTCACTGTAAACAATAGAACATGGAGCGAGATGCCCTCCATCTTGCTCCACACAAGCCCTTTTCTCATTATAGCATCCTATGTGACGAAGCAACCTTTGTTGCTCGTCCACCACTTCAACATCGTTCTATTTGACGTCGTCTTGCCTCAGGAGACCCCCGCCCCCCCTCCCGTCTGACTGGGATAGTCTCCCGCTTTGAGATGCGAATGTGAGCAACAAGATCAGGAGAATATCCGGAGCAGTCCTACTGAAATTATCTAGATATTTTCAGGAGTATATATGTGAAAACAGCTTGAGTTTCTTTGTCAGAGTTCTTTGTGTCCATCTTTATTTAAACATTTATATTAAATGCGTTATGAGGATTCTTTGTACAGGATGAACTAAAAACAGCTGCTGGTTAAACTCACCCTGGCATTAATTAATGACCAAACCATGGTGTTGGTGTCCAGCTTGTGGATGTCGTTGGAGAAGCAGTCGGCCTACAAAACAGCAGAGGAGATTAATTAAATTACGTTCCAATGTTTCAGTGAGCTGGCCTCGAAGTGTTGAGTGATAAAAACTCACCAGCTGCTCGTATCCTCCAAATATATACATCGCTTTCCCCAGGATGCAGGCAGAGTGTCCGTCCCTCGCACCCGGAAGTGTCCCCGAAATCTTCGGTGTGAACCATCTGTGGGTGTCTGTGAAGCAGGAAGGTTTATATTAACTCTTGAGCGCCCGAACCTGTCGGTGTCGACCTCACACTCGAGTCATGTGCAGAAAACCATCTCACATAAAATCAGGTGTTAAGACTCCCTGACAGACAAACTAATGTATCCTCCAGGTGCATCTCAAACTAAATAGACTGAAACTATGACGTTAAGGTTAGCGTGAGTTAGATGCAGTTTTTACTTACTGATATCAAAGGCGTAGAGCACATTGCAGGCCCCTTCTGTGTCGTTACGACCACCCCAGAGGTAGATTATATCATCCAGCAGCACAGCTGTGTGGCCGTAACGCATATACGGCACTTCACGGGCACGTTCATGTACCCCTATCCTCACTGGAGGCAACTTCATCCAGCGCAAAGACACTGAAACACAATCCAATTGAGAACGTTTTGTTATTGTTATTTTTAAAAGATTTATTTTTGGGCTTTTTGTTGCCTTTGTAGAGGGACAGGACAGTGAATAGAGGGTGAAATCAGAGAGAGAGAGGGGATTATTTACAGTGATGGTAACGACATGCATCAAAGGAGCCACGGGTCAGATTCCGACCCGGACTGCCCGCTTTAGGACTGAAGCCTCTGTACATGGGGCGCACAAACTAACCACTCGGCCACCAGCGGCCAGTGAAGAAATGTACTTTTGATCATATAGAAGGATCGGTTCCATCTCGTCTGAACGTCATCACAGAGACGATTTGTGGACACTTCTTACAGTTCAGTTTGAATGTTTGAATCAAAGCCAGAGTGCCCAACGATCTTTGTTGATCTGTGACATGGATCAGCGCCATCATACCGATATGTACATTACGTCAATATCGGACCTGATACCGATATTAGATCGGATCCATCCCATCTCTAATTTTAACTTCACTTTTCAAGAGGCAAGTTCAAGATAGGTTTGAAAAAATCTGTCCCGACAACTGGGCCTAGTGTGTGTGCGCCCTTAAGAGTAACATTTACAATACATTCATTTTAGAGTGAAAATAAAGATAAGTAGTGACATCAGACTAAGCTCCTAAAGCAGCCTGGCACACCTGCAGTTTGTTTAATCTCCTTTATAGTTCAACAAGCTCTAACATGTCAAAGACCATCAAGATGGAATCCAACTTTCTGGTTTTCTAAGGTCACGTTTTACTCAATGAAGCTCAAATGAGCTCCCTGCTCTCGTGCACGAGCTGCAGATTAACCTTTAACGGGATTATTTTATCAGCATGGACGATTATAAAACAGGATTATGGATTATTTGCACGAAGTAAACACTGCTCATTCAGTGCCCGGTTTAATTTCTGTTGGTTAAAGTCTGTTGTTTCCTCTTTTGCGAAACTAGAAATACTTCATGAGAGATTTTGTATATTAATGGGAATATATTCCTGTTTAAAATAACGGCTGAATAAAACATAAATAAACTAATTATGAAGGCTGAAAATGAGTGTGTACGTTACATTTACTTTCAGTGTTTCCCCTACCATTATATTAGGACAGCCCCCCCGCCCTCCTTGAAGGTCAAGTAAAAAAAAAAAAAAAAATTAGAACACGACAACTGTCATTAAAAGTAACGCATGAACATCAATATTCCTTCAAGTGTTTGCGTCGGCGTGTGTCCCCCCCACCCCCCCAAAGCTGTAAACCTAGTGGAAACACTGATTTTAGTAGGTTATTGGATACATGTTTTTACTAACACCTGTTTAATTTTATGTCTGCTCAATGCTGCTTTATGTGTAGCCTGTCTGCCTCATTACTGTTGTGATATTTCTATTTGTAGCTTTTAGCATTGTCTGAATCTGTTTTTTTAGGGAGCCTTTTATAAAATCTGGCCAGTGACAACAGAGGTAAATTAGCCTTTTGGCTATCTCTGGCATATTTACAGAAATGTTAATTAATATGCAATATCCCTGTAAAAAATAATAAAAAAATAAAAAATCTAATCAAATCGTAAAGAAGTTAAGTGTTTCAGAATGTAGAAGAGTAAAGAAAAAGCAGAAAATCTGAGAAAAGAATCAAAGGAGGGCGCACTCAAACTAGGCAATCTGTACCGTCCCGAAGCACGCTTCACCCCTAAAGTCCAGTTCATTGGACTGGTGTGAGTGCTCCGATCCATAATCAAGAACGGTACCCTTCTTTGACCCTATCATGTAGGAGCAAATGTGCTTCAGCACAGTTCGGGACAACTGGGGCGAGTGTGAGTGCACCCTAAGAGACAGCAGACTGAGCTATAAAATAAGACATCAAAGAGAGGAAGCACAAAGAAAGTGATAAAGTCAGTGAAACAATGGTTAGAGGTGTTTATGTATTTCCATCACAATCAGTCAGAGAGGCAGCTTTATCAAGGTTTGGATACCAAAGATCTCCTCATGGTTAAGAAACAGCAGGCAGGCTCGAGATACTTTAGGAAGTTATAAAACCATAAAGCAGGTGGCTGCCAACACGGAGGAAAAACAATCATTTAAATAGGTTACAGTTTTATAAAAGTTACAGCAGAGAATGTAAAGAAGACAGCTGTGTTTGTGACAGAGAGAAAATATCACAAACCACCAACAGAAAGTCGAAGCCAGCTGTGATGAGAAACTGTTAAAGTGAAGGTGCAACAACCTCTCAAATAACCGTTCACCTCATCCCTCCTTCATTTGAAAAGCAAATTTATGAATTCTTTACAACATCAAAGTTTAGAACCACTTTACATAAATACATAAACCACAGCTGCAGCCCTGATGTAAATTTGAGACCTTTCACAGTCAAGTCAGAGTCCTCCTGAGACCTGAACTTTATCTTAGTGTATTTTTTTATTTACTGTGGCTGTTTTCAGGTCATAAAAAATGCAAAGTCCTGATCAACCTGGTGCCCATAACAGTTGCAAGCAATATTAGAAAGAGCTGAAAACAGTAGAATTTCTTGTGCAAAAACAAAATCTTTCCACACTTAGATATATCAAGCACCCACCTGTGTTGAAGACATGCACATCAATCTGTCGCAGCGTCTCGTAGTCCTCCCCGGAGCAGTAGCCCCCAAAGGAGTACACCTTGTGTCCCACCGCCACAGCAGCATGGTTGACTCTCCGCGGCCCTCCTTCTAGGTGCACCGACCAGCGCAACATTCCACGCGCAAGCACCTCTGCGACCTCCAGTCCTTAGACCATCACTTTGTTGCCCGCTTGGATCCCATCAAGCCAACACCATCGAAACCTGCGATGAACAATGAGAGGAGAAACACTCTGCTTAGGGGAGGCAGTGGGGCAAACTAGGAGGGGCAATCGAGGAACACACAAAGGGGAACTATTTGTCCTCTCAGGGTAAGAGTTACTCTGCTGCTGCTGCTGACAGGCTCAAAAGCCCCGGCCTTATCTGCACCAGGAGTATTTTAAGGAGTGATTAGACCTACTACACCTACCACTCCCCTTTCTTTCTGTTCACTCTCCTCTCTGTACTCTATAAATATAGAATCATATAAATAAATCTGCAGTCTTTTGGGACACAAACTGTCAATAAAAAAAATACACTGTATCACTTGAACTACAGTAAACTTGGTTAAGGTAAGTGTTATAAAGCCCAGTCTATTGAAAAGAGAGCTGAGAGCAAGCGGCAACCTCAAGTGTTGATAGATGAATCCAATGCTGAAGTGTGAAATCCTGCAGTTCCTCGAGTGTCCACTAGAGGCTGGCTGCAGATGCACAGGAAGTCACATGAACCCTTTTCACACATACGGAAATCTCCTGAAAAACTCCGGAGATTTCCAGGAGGAGCTATATGTGTGAACGCAACAGCCAAATTTTTTACTCCGATATTACCCGGAGTTTATCCTGCCAGACCCCTAGTATTTTTTCCGCAGATAATCCGGAGGAGCTGATGTGAGAATGCAGCAGGATATTCTCCGGAGAATTCAATTTCAGCCAATGAAAAGAGAATGACGTTTATATACAGTGACCGGCTAAAGTGTCTGCCCGCAACCTCTACGATCTCCGTGCACATAATTAAATGTCTTCATTATGTTTTCTGTTCGTCAGTATGTTGTTCTCCACTCTTTTGTTGATGTTGTCATTCCATTGGATTACACACAGCATTGATATAAAGACAAATATTGTCATTATAACGTCATGTAGCGGACTCTGTTGCTACGGCCGCTACTTCCGCGTTGTTTCTTTTTTTTTAGTTTAATCGTTTATTTGAATCAGGGACAGTGTACAAAAAAAAACATTAGTCTCAGAAGAGAAGAGATGCTTTGTACCAGCTAATTTCTAGCTAGCTAATTTCCAGCTAGCTAATTTCCATCTGTTGTCCGTGACGTATTTACGTCACGTCTTGCGTCGGGACATGTCCCTCTGACAGGGAAAGTCCCCCGCTGTCAGGAGCATATGTGAACGACTACTCTCTGGAGAAGTCCTCCTGTAAATATCTAGATATTATCCAGAGTGCATATGTGAAAACGGCTATACACACCCATTCTAAAAAGCCTGTTTTTACAGCAGAGATTAACATGTTTACAGCCTGGTTCAAAAAACCAAACAGGTCTGATTAGTTCATGTCTTGATCGACACACACACGGAGGGGGGGTGAATGTTTTGATGACTCATCTGTTTTGATTTGATGAAGGATAAGAGTTATTCACAATAAGGCACATAGCTGACCTGATTGACAGGCGGGTGTTGCGCAGCTCTCAGCCTGTCGTTAGGTCACCTCACAAAATAATAGTCCTATTCAGACTACCGTTTCAAGCCGCGATATTCATGCCCCTGTGACGTTTCGCCCTCAATCAGAATGTTGCTGAGATGTAATGGGGGGAAGAAGTGACCCTGTACCCTCTTTGGAGGAAGCGACAGAGGCGGGACGGTATCAGCTGCGCCAGAGGGGAAGCACAGCGCAGTGTGTGTGTGCATGTCTGACTAATGTGTGTGCTGTGCTTCTGCAAAGTCACAATGTGAATAAACAGACTGGGACACCGATATGAATGTACAAAGACATGTCAAGGCAGGTTTTAGTTTGATAGTTATAATGGTTTAAGGAAAATCATTTGGAGACTTATGTCGCCCACATAGGACAAACATGAATTGCTGCGTCTCAGGAGGTTAACCTATATTTGAAGTTGAGTTAGCATTTTTTGATTGATGTGCAAATTCAAAAAACATTTGATGGAAATGATGCACACCAAAGGACCTCCTCTGTGAAAAGCTCTGCAACTCTTAGCTGAACGGCAGCTTGAACTTTAACATCATTTCAGCAGCTGGTGTGGTGGAAACTTCACGTCAAAAAAAGAATTCAGTCTGAATCTCAAAACCGTCTCAGAGGAAGGTCGGAGGAAAAGCGTCAGGAATTCTCTTTGTGTGCTGCTCGAAGCATAACTAGTCTACATCATGAAAACATACCTTGAAAAGAAAAGTATGATGTCGAGCTAGAGCATCAGGAAACACAACAGATAGGGCTTTCTGTCAGAACACTTTCTGAAGCTTATGTGAGCCCTCTGTGTCCCTGTATTTATCGCCAATACATTCACAACAACTGCTTCCAGCTTCATAAGAAAAGGTAAATATGAAAAACAGCTGGTTAAGATTTACTTCACAGATGCAGAAAAAGTCTGCAACTTTAAAAAAAAACAACAAGTTAAGCTAACCCTACACACCCCTGCTTATTCTGTCTCAATGACTCACGGTCTCACTGACCTCCAACCTTCGTTTCGCTCTTATAAATAAACCCCCAGAAGACCACTTCACATAGACCTTTCTATTTCAAGCCCAAGCATTTCTTAAGCAACAGGCCAATGTGAGTCTAACTTCTTCAGAATCCTGATAGCTGTTTTGTTGTGCAAAAAGAGAAAAACAACATTAACCGTGAGTGACCTGAACTCTAACACAGCGCAGGCTGTGCTCATTCAACAGGTATGTAAAGCTGTCTCGGAGCATATCAGCAACAACAGTCATGTATCTATAAAGGTTGTCAACACGTTTGATACTTGACTAAAAATGGTTCAAGCTCCATGTTATTAATGCCCAAGTCTTTAATGGTAGCTTTTCCCCCAAGCAAAAGCTGCTCCATCTTCCATTCTGGGCCTCCGTACATGTGTGACTGTGTCTGCAGAGACCCTGTCCTCTGACTGGATTTTCACGTTTTGGTTTATTCTGGTTGACTCGGGGCGTTTCTGGGCGGGGAGCTGGTGTGTTTCCTCCAGCCAATGACAGCGCAGCAGGTGAGTTTAGGAGTGGAAACAATAGACTGGATGCGATTCACTATTCATTTTAATAATTTGAAGGGTCGCCATATTTCATTACTTTTATCTTCAGAGCCTCAGTGTGCTTCTCATTTCTTCACACTTCAGGTGAATCAGAAACCCTCTTATCCAATAACGACTGAGAACAATTTCTAAGTTGAAAGCTGCTGGAAAGTGCAGTAACATCTCTCTGACGTTCAGCTCTTTATTTAAACATTTCCATTACATTGTTAAAGCTGCCATGTAAGGTCAAGACTTAGGTAGTCATAGTACACTTTCATATGATACTTGAAATGAAAATTCTATTATTTATATACCAGGGATGCACCGATGACTCAGTTTCAGTTCACCATTATTTGCTGAGCCAAATCAATCTAATGCTGACATCTCTTACGCCTAACTACTGATTCAAAGAGTTTACTTTTTATTGGGCAGATGAAGTGACCTGTTGGACAAACGCTGACTTGTTTTCATTGTCAAGCATGAGAGAAAATGTTGCATAGTGGGAGACTGACACTCAACAGCCAACATCGAAAGTGGTAATCAGCTAAAGTGTTATTTAAAACATCTGTATCGGTGTCGACCCTGATTTTCCCAAGCGGCGCATGTCTAATTCATACCTGGATCGACAACAAAAACAGATGTTTTATGCATCCGATATTGGGTGATTTCTTGTTTCAATTATCAAAAATGGCGGGCAAACATTGCATGCTGTCATTTTCAATGCAAAAATGTTGCCAACGTATTTGTGCAATTTAGACAGTGTGCAGGTGTTTGTGATGGATGGATTAATTCCTCTCAGACGCACCTGTATCATGAAATAGATGTAGTTATTCAAAGACCTCTCTGTGTAATAAATCATTCAAATAATGGAGTTTGTATAGATTTAAAGAGTGGTTCCGATATTTTTTCAAGTATAGACATTTGTTTTTACAACTAAGATCCCACCTGTGATAAAGTGGCTCCACAAAGTTGAAATACTGGAACAACTTGAATTAATTAATGCCTTATTTGTGCAACAGTACACACGTTTCTGGTAGCTTCATCTCTCAGTTAATCACACCACAACTTTCTCAGTCCTCACACAGAGTATTTGATCCTCTCTGTGTGGTAACATCCGTGGGGGGGGTTTGAAGTGGATCTGAGCATCTTCTACATCTTTACAGGAGGATGTTGTTTATGACAGATGACTGTCACAGTCTGATACTCCTTTAACATAGAGGAACATCCCTGTAAATGACTCCACAGGTCTCTGTTATGACCCCACATATTGTTGATTAATGAAGCTAATCTGAACGTGGTGACATTAAGCTGCAGCATTACTTCACTCCAGTCAACGCCTCAGACAGCAGCTAGCCGATGTTAGCTCTCCAAACAGGAATAACACACTCCTGACAGGACCTGTACACAGTGCCAGCTTCAACAACAACCGTATAACACTAAAACGTTATGAATGTGTCTGCCTGATAAACAACTGAGCAGGAGGAGGAGCTGCTGCTAGCTGTGCTAAAGCTAACATGTAGGCTACCTGACTTAGCTGTTAGCACGCTAACGTAAACTAAACAGAAAACAGGCGGATAAGCTAACAGCTAACAGCTAACAACACTCTGACAGAGCTCCGGGCTGTGCTCCTATCACACATTCATACAAACACAGGAATAATAAACTGTAGCTACCTTCAGGTCCGCTCGGTTGTAGTTCTGTGGTTCAGGCAGCGCTTCCACCGGGAGCCTCCACCGACTCCCTCGTGACGTGCCGGGAGGAGAAGCGTCAGCGCCCCCTGTCGGCTGAGTTCACCGTGGAGAAAACACAGAGTCATGTTCACACAACCAAGTATGAGCCAAAGTGTTTTATAAACTGTGGTAATGCATGTGTACATTTATTCTAGATAACATTATTTGTCATTTTAACTTTCTTCTGGAAAATGTTTTTGGCCGTTTGAATTACGAAGTACGGAAGAGGATTAGGGACAGACTAATGAAATACATAATGAGGGGAGGAAGATTGTTTTTTGTTTCCATTTAGCACTTCGAGAAAAAAGTCCAAATATTGGAAAAAAAAAGTAGAGAAGTGGAGATTAAAGTTAAAACACTATTTTTTGAAAACCATTGCGAGAATAAATATGACATGTTGGAATTAAAGTTAAAACTAAATTTCGTAAATAAAGTCAAAATGTCAATTTGAAATATCGAGAATAAAGTTAAAATACAAATTTAAAGAATAAAAGTCGAAATACAAAAAAAAGTCAAGTTGTCGAAAAAGTCGAACTGTTGAGATTACAGTTGAAATACGAGATAGCCTATAGAAAATATGTCAAATGACAAGAATAAAGTTTAAATAAAATGTTGATAATATATCTGACATGTTGAGAAAAAAGTTCAAATTTAGAGGCAAAAAAAGTCAAAATGTTAATAATTAAGTTGAGATACCAATTTGTGAAATTTCGACTCGATCTTTGAACTTTTAATTCTACTTTCTTGCCCGTCATTCTGACTTTTTTCTGGAAGTGTGTAATGTAAAAAAAATATCTCTCCTCTCATTATTAAATTCTCATGCCTGGCTCTAATCCATTTCAGTATCAATGTGAAGTTAAAATTAATATTTTATTTTAAATCTTTTTATATTTCTAGCAAAGTTTGACATTCATAAATGTAAATTTACCAAAATAAAAGCCCACGTTCTTACATTTAAAAAAAATCAAATGATAACTTCTGACAAAAACATAAAAGTTAATCAAACTGTGAATCTGAGCTCTTAAATTAAAGTTTGTATTTAAACTATTTTCTTAATGTAACTATCTATATATTCCTATTTTATTTTGTATTTATGTCTGAGAAACATGTTTGTACTTCTATCTTTAACTTGTATCCTTACACTGTTTATTTACCAAAGGTGTAAATTTCTACATTTTAAATAAAGTTTATTGAAGAAAACTGAGTTACCTTAATTAAACTAAAATGTAATATTTACTATTCAAACTGTCAGGTTAGAAACCAGGTTCAGACGTTTTCATAGGGGATTTTTTAAATTCCTTTTAAAAAAGTGACCTTCCTGTTTATAAGCCCGCGAACAGGATTTACCTGTTTCACGCAAGGCATCTTTGGAGTATTGTGTGTATTTCAGCCTCTGTGTGTGCAGCATGTTCAACCACAGAGTTAAACTGAACTTCCCCTCATGGTGTCCGGTGTTTATATCCTTGTGTTGGGTTAAGGCTTTTGATTTTTGTATCTAATGAGAACACCTTTTTATTCTTTACAGCTGTAGCCTACTGTATTAACCAACTTGACCATTTCTGTTATACACAATTACATATTCATAGCAGTAGAGGGCGCTGTCATGCATGTTTTGAATTGCTCATGAGGTCAGCAGGCTGCACACACAAAGACACACACAGTCCTGCATGATCCTCACTCTGGTTTTACATTTGACTCTGATTCTCTGTGTGTTCGCTGTGTACATGGCAGTCATCCAAAAGGACCCACAGACGATGGCGAGATCCTGAGCAGCTTCTCCTGGTGATCTGAGTGTTTTATTACCGAGTTGTTTAAAATGTCTTCAGGGTTGAATACACATACTGACACAGACTGACCAAGCGGGTCTGCTGGAAGACCACTAAACAAACCCCCATTCAACTCCAGAGGGAGGTTGTGGTCACATTGTGGAGTTCCTGGTTATGAATTGTGTTTTTTTTAGATAAATAAAGGCCTTCATCTTTGCAATATGTCTGTCATTACATAAGAATGTGTTTGTGGGCAGCTCGCCGGGCTCTGAGAACAAAACAGTCGTCATCCAGGGTTCATATGGGCACGATGCTCAGATCCTACTGTGATGGCGCCGTCGATGAATGTGAACAACTCATGAGGAATCCCATGTAATGTGTTTAAATCAAGAGGCAACCAAGAGACAGAGAAACGAAGCAAACGCAAAAGTGAAAAATAACTGCAGTTCCTCCAGTGTCCACTAGAGTCTGTCTCCCGCAGTGAGTCAGTCCCCATAGAGCTCCATGTTAAAATAAACATGTTTACATCCTGGTACTAAAACAGTTTGGGTCTCTAGAGTTCATTTCTCTCTTCAACTGTACGAGCTGAATGTTTATACAACTCACCTGTTTACATTATATTAAGGCTTAAAGGGATGTAGAATTAGGGGGTGTGGCCTCTTTGAGTGACAGGTGGGAGCTGCTAGCTGTCTGCTAGGTGTCCCCTCAGCTGATTCAGTCCCTGACCTTTAACCTCTGGGTCGTGTTTGTGCTGTTGGAGTCTTTTGGAGATTTGTTCATGTAAATATCAGACTAATAATCTGTCTCTCTCTCTGTGAGTTTTATTGGACTAACAGACCGTCCAACAAGTCTGATCTCCACTTTTTACAACCAGTCACATTAGAACTTTATTTTATTTGCTAGCAAAACTCTCTGATTATTTGTTAGCAACAATTAGCAGCTAATCTGAGTCTGTGAGAACTATACTGTACCTGGCTAGTTAGCTCATTGGATTTATCTGTGGTGGCCTGTGCAGGGGAGTCAGGATGTTTGTTTGTGTTTCCCTGCAGAGAAGACGACGGGCTGTAGTGATGAGAGTCCTGCTTGTTTAAGTTACCTGGTTCATGTAATTCACCTGAGTGAACAGTACGTCCACTACGTTCCACGAGCTCTCTGAGCTTCTTAAGTCTAATTAATAAAAAATCCAGGCAGCTACCAACACAAATAGATTCTTGCTAGGAAACATGATGTGAGATCAGTGCCAGATTTTTATCCTGTTGAGGTTTGATAACTTTTGTAAAAGCTTCTCTCCTGTACCTCCTGACTACAAAATAAGGTCAAAAAAATCAAACATGAAACTTGAGAAAGGCAGACAACAAAAAGTAGTGCATGACCACATCCATTATTTATACAGGCTTGGATTAAGGGGGACAGTTTCACATCTCCACACTGTTAATGTATCACTCACAGGAGTTGTTTTTTATGTGATCATGTCAGCTCAGCTGAAGTGAAAGTAGATCCTTGTAGAAGGATTATGTTGAGGAGCTGTGCATCAGCTGTCATGGATCTGCTCATTTCTCTGCTCAGGTCTGGTCCACTCAGGAGGGGCTGTGATTGATTCCCCGTGTGTCGGCATACCAACACCAGGCCAGCTGCTCGTCGGGCACAATGGACAGATTGTGCCTGCGCTGCCCAAACGACAGCTGTCCGTGGCTGCCCTGCAGAGCTCTGATAGGTGATTACAGACCACAGATTTCATAGCTTTCAGTCACGTGACCGGCGTGGAGGCCTGTAGGTCAAAAAGAGCTCAGGAAAGAAGGAGCTACAGGGCAGCTTTTGAACTTACCTTCTCTTCAAGTCGATGCATGTTTACATCACCTGACAAACACAGAACACTATTTCAATCTGTCCTCTGCAGCTACAGACCCAACTCATGAACTCCTCTGACCTTAATGATATTCATGATGAGGATATTTAGGATGATTTTGAGGCTGATTAAATCTCTCCATAACAGCTGTTGATGTTGTGCTCTGCATCTGGTCACTTCCTGTCAGCACATCTGGTCACTTCCTGTCAGCACATCTGGTCACTTCCTGTCAGCACATCTGGTCACTTCCTGTCAGCACATCTGGTCACTTTCTGACATTTTGTTTCCTCCTCTCTAGATCCTCGCTTGTGTTGTACTTACTCTCTGATGTTCGTCGCTTTATACGAAAGCGTCTGATCAATGAATTGTAGAATGTTTACAGCCTGGTTCAAAAAAACAAATAGGTCTGATTAGCTCATGTCTCGATCGACACACACTGTACGGGGGGTGAATGTTTTGATGACTCATCAGTTTTGATTTGATGAAGGATAAGAGTTATTCACAACAAGACGTGTAGCTGACCTGATTGACAGGTGGGCACGGTGTAACGGTTTGTCAGGAGTCTTAAAACCCTCCTCAGCTCCAGTTCTCAGCCTGTCGTTAGGTTGACTGAAAGTTAGACTGAGACAGCATTTCCAGCATGGAGACCGCCATCGATGGGACTCCAGCGCCCCCTGCAGGAACAGACAGGTGACGTCACTGAGGCTTCAAACATTCATATTTACAGTCTATGGTGAGTACAAAGCAAAACAGGAAATGACAAAATACTAAAATAAATGACCAAAAAGAAACGTCAAGTAAGTTGACGGGTTGTGTCACCCGCCACGTGGGCGGTTCCTAAAATGTCTGGCGTCACATAAGCTATAAATACACACTCTGTTTCTCTGGTATACTCTCTGTACATGTAAAGTTGTTAGTTGAATTAACATCCAGTTTTTACCCCTCTCCTGTTCTTTGTCTCACTCATGAATCCATCTTAAAGCTGCTGAAAGCCGCCCGCTCAGCTGCCCTTCATCTTCTCTGTTACTCAATGTGCTCTCAGATGAGGTTTTTCTCTGGACCTGGACCAGAGAATTTCTGGGAATGGTTTGGATCAGTTTGTTTAAATGATCACATGTCTTGGAGACGTTATCCGGGGTAAGTGTTTTGTTTTGATATCTTTCATAATGAATATTCACGTAAATATAATCTGCTTGCACACAACTTTCTACTTTTAGATTTTCTGAGTGACCTCTGAATCCTTAAATACTGCAAACATTGTGTTTGAACTTGTATATTTATTTTCTATTCTTCTGACTCCTCAAGGCGCTTTTACACCTCAGGTCACACCTACACATTCACACACTGATGGTAGAGGCTGCTGTTTAAAGTGTCCATCAGTTTTAACTCTTCCATTCATACACCGCCAACAGAGCAGCGGGAGCAGCTTGGGGTTGAGTGTCTTGCCCAAGGACGCATCGGACATGTGGCTGCAGGAGCTGGGGATTGAACCCCCGACCTTCCCGTTTGGAGACGACTGACTCTACCACTGAACCACAGCCGCCCCAGACTGTGGACTGGCCTGTCACTATAGGTCTTCATCTTCAATATTCCCTCACAGCCTCTGAGATCATCTGTAGCAGGTTTTCTACACAAACTGTCTCACAAATAGGAAATCCAGCTGCTCAGAGCTTTTTGAGCTCTGCAGTGTCTCTTGTCTTTTTATAAACTCGGGCAACACAGAGGGAGGGGTCGCTGGTTCAAGTCCTGGAACGTACTAAAGTATAGAAATATAGTCACTTCACTAGGACTGTCGATGTGCCCTTGAGCAAGGCCCCAAAACCCAACGTTCTCCCTGTGTTGCTGCCCCCTTTTTATCTTGATATAACAAGATGTAAAAGATCTCAAGAAAACTGAAATTCACATCTTAAGGGGAAACTGAGTACAATGAAATATACAGGTGTATGTCCACTTCGGGCTTCCATACTTGAGAGAAACAAACTTTGTCAATATTTTGTTTTCTGTTTACATGTTTATTGTTCTTACATTCCTGTGTGTGTTTGAACATCTTTAACGTATTTCATACTTCTTTGCAGATTCCTCTTCCTGCTTTTTGGTGCCTGTTTTGTTTCTAAAGGTTGTTTTTTTGTGCAGTGTTTGCTCTTTTTTTAATCTGCCAGTTTCATTATTTGCTCCAGTTTCTACACTTCATTGGAAAGCACCACGATCTAAACCCTGAGCATGAAATGTGTCGTACTAATGAAGTCATTTTAAGGTTTGGAAACTTTGTGAAGACAAAGAGAAAAGTGTGTTTATTCCAGAAAATCGCACCAACATTTGCCTTCATTTGGTTATTTCCAGTAGCTTATAATAATCATAAAAACATTCAGACATTTCCTTTTATGCAGCGTCTCATCACAAAGGTGATATGTGTGAGGCGTGTAGTCGCAGAGACTGACTCTCTCATCAAACAAAAACAGAGCCCAGCCCAGTGAGAGTGTGTTCAGGCCTGCCGTCCCACCTGTCAGCGTTTGCACACATTGCGTCACCCATGTGATCCCGCTGAGCCTCTTTGACACATTTGCTTAGTTGTGTGTTTTTTTTAAAGCTTTATTGCCCACACATGTGATGTCTGCCTGTTGTAAAGCCTTCACAGAGAGAACAGGAGTCGAGCAACTGCAGCATAACTCGGCGAGTCAACAACAACTGCAGAGAGCAACTGTTGTTGGGTATTTCTGGGCCGCTCGTATGATGGCACAGCTTTGCAATGCTTTGTGGCAGAGAAAAACACAGGCTCTACTTAGAAATGGCTCATTTGGTTAACCTTTTTTCTTTACCATGGCTCATAAAATCCAAAGTGTGCTCTTATAATGAACAGTAAAAAACCAACTGCATTCAAAATAAACCAATAAAGGGGGAAGGGAAGGGAGAGAAATGTGGACGCGAAAGACAAGTAGAACGGTTATGCAACATTAACTCTGCAGAATTGGAAAGTGTTGTTGTGGCCTTCTCCTCACAAATAACAAAACTCTCTGTCTTACCGTCTTCACTGAGATGATTTCTCCGCTCTGACAAAGTGCATCACCAGCTGATGTCAGTGCCTTCAGCATCGTGCAGAGATATTCCCCGGATGTTCAACGCGCTGATTTGACTTCCGCTGTTGCAGGATTAGGTTAACAGCATTCAGCCATCCAGAATGATGTCATAGAGCATGATCTAACTCTGCGGCCAGATGACTGAATCATACATTTTCCCTTAATTTGGGGGTTATTAAACTCACAGAGCTGCTCTCTGTGAGTTTCGAGAGAAGACGATTGGTATTCGCCTCGGGTAATTTTCTCACTTATGTATCATTTGAGTTGCACTGAATGAGGAGTTAAATTAGTGCTTTGTAGCCACTTTTATTGGTAAGGCGATGTTTCCAATTACCAATTAACCAACAACAGCCATCCTTTATGAGCAGAGAGTCTGGTTATTGGATGAAGCTCACAATCTTAAACAGATGAGTGATTTAGGAGAGAATTATCATTTCCACTCAGGTCGTAAAAACACAAAAACACTCGGCTGACTCTGCGGCTAACATCTGATCTGTTTGGGAAATATGTCACAGATTTCTCTTTGGATTTCGTAATGGTTTTGTAATCTGATTTTCCGTGAGTGTTTGAGTGTGCATGCAATGTATTTCTTGATCCCCGAGCCAAAGAGTCCTTACAGGAGCCCAAGACGAGTAATTCCCAGATGTTTTCTTGGGATCTCTACTTGTTGATGTCTTTATCTCGAGACAAAAATGTTGATTTTAGAATTACACCGCGCAGTCGGGTAGAATCAGTTCTATCTGATAATCTGATAGCTGTCTCCCCCCCCCCCCCTCTCTAGAGTAGATGCTCTCTCAGGTTGCCATGTGGTGGACACTGAAGCTTCAGTGTTTATCCAGCTCTGCATCGGTCTGTAAACCTTTCTGTGTTCTAACCTCTCTCCATTTTTCAAAAGCATCTCCAATATTGATCCTAGTTTGAGCACGTTTCTGCTCGTGGAGCTTATTAGAAACATGCAGAGGCTTTTTAGGTCGAGTACAATCACTTCTATCTGAACCACTTCTCTTGCCCGCTTCCATCGCTGCAACACCTGTTGACCTGATAACTGGTTTCATATCTGGTAAACTGAGGGGCGTCCAAAACGGCCGTGTGGGGGTGCCTTAAAACCGCCTACCTACCCGCCCCCCCTGAAGGTCAAGTAAAAAAAAAAAAAATATTATTTTTTATTTTTGGGCTTTTTATGCCTTTATTGTAGGGATATGATAGTGGATAGAGTCGGAAGTCCGGGAAAGAAGTCATTTAAGGACACCCTTCTGATAGAAAAGTACAGCTGTCATTAAAAGTAACGCATGAACACCAAGATTCCTTCAAGTGTTTGTGTCGTCGTGTCGTCGTGTCGTCGTGTCGCCGTGTCGGCATGTCGGCTTGTCCCCACCCCCCCAACGCTGTAAACCTAGGGGAAACACTGATATAGTAAGGTCACTTTATCATTTCACTCACTACACATCTTACTGATTGCTGCTGGGTTGTTATCCCAAATAAGCAAGATAAAAAAGTTAATAAAAGATCCAGAATGTACTCGTTATGACAGGAAAATGGAGTAAAATAAAATGAACTGATGCACGTCCTCTTAAGGCGTCTGTAAATACTAACCTGACTCAGAGCTGATTGTTCTCTAAACTCTGTTTAAACTGCAGTCCTGCGGCCTGTCCTCCTGTTGTGGAAACTGTTTTTGTTGTGATCGTGTGTGTTTGTTTGTTTGTGGCTCTCTCACCTCCTCAAATAAAACCAAATTAAGGACAGGAAATGCTCCTGGTTCCACTCAACTGCACCAAATAGAGGGAGGTGTGAAGAGCACTTAAGCCTCTGTAATCTTAAACAGAGGCTGCAAACACTTTCTCCCTGCATGTTTGCAATCTGAATCTTTACACTCTGCTCCCTCATGAACTGAACAACTTTGTTTTTATTTGTTATGAACTCATTCCAGCTTCTTTTGCAGCTCCTTGTTGTTTGGGATACCATCACGTTCGGGGGGATAAAATAATTAAAATACCACAGGGCCTTTCAGATTGACTGCGACAGAACACGACCAGCTGCAAGAATTATTTTCATCCCGACCACTTTAATTATGTGGCTCACTTTCTATTTTTGCCCCCAGAGAGCCGGACCTCCCCCTCCTCCCCCTCCTCACAGTTGGCACAGTTGTTTCGAAGCTCTCACAGCACCTGTTTTAAACCCAATTGTTATCCCACACCCTTTCCGAAGACGCTTGCACCTGCTTCAATTATCTCCTCATAATGTTTCATGCTCTATCTTCTTCCTTGTCATCCACATAAACATCTTCAACACGGATTGTATAAAGCATGGCTGAGTTTAAGGCCTAAAACATCAGCCCTCTGGGTTTTTGTACAAGTTAAAAGGACTTTTTGGGCAACAACACCCAGCAATGTGAACATATTCTACTTTGTGACAGAGGTGAAGAAAAATGTCCACAGAACTTTCTGAAGCCACAAACAGATCCATAATGAGAGACCCTGGCTCAATCAGCTGCTCCAGATTCATGTCATGTTTGAAATTTTGATCGTACGTCAGTGCACACTCGCACGGTGAGATTCTCCGACGTCAGGGCTTTTTTTTTCTGATTGAGCCTGTAGAAAATGCAGACAACGCCTGAGAGCAACATGACAACATGCAGCCTGTTTGATCTTCCCTCTCCTCACTAAAGATATGAACAAAAGAAACGTTGGCAGGAAATATCTGCAGACCTCTGGCTCACTGGCAGAGGTGCTGATTGTCAACAGGCATGGCAGGCAACCCTCGCTCGGACCCCAGGCCAGTAGGGGGGCCTCGAGGGCTGACAAACTTTGCACCACAGCAGCGGCTTAAAATGTGCAAATTTTCCAAGTTGCCGTAGCAACAGAGTCCGCTACACGACGCTATAATGAGAATATTTGCTTTTATATCAATGCTATGCGTAATCCAATGGAATGACAACATCCACAAAAGAGAGGAGAACAACATACTGATGAACAGAAAACATAATGCAGCCGTTTAATTATGTGCACGGAGATCGTAGTGGTCGTGTGTAGACACTAAATAAAGATCGGACTTAAACTCTGTCACAATTTTCATTCTTACAGCTCTCAGGTCGTGCTCGACAATCACGTCGTACGGTATGAGAACATAAATCATGAACTTTGGTCATGTGTCATAAATGATTCAGTGAAAGCTGACATTCCATCACGCCTTTTCTATTGGAAAGCGTACACCGGGATTTAAACTTGTTCAGGACAAGCAAGAGATCAGACGTACTGCTTTGTCCACAGGGGGCGCCAAAATCAACTTAAACTGCAACTGGAGCTTAAAGGACTATCCTTGAGTTTTTTTTCTCCTAGTTTTTCAGTTTGTGATTTCCTGTAAAGTAATATTTGTCAGGTTTAATTCTTTACCACGGTTTACTGCGGGACAACAACACTTCAAATGTTTTTGGGGATACAATGGTCCTTTTTTTTTTCCTTTTTCCAATTGCTGTTTTTTTAGAAAATATATTCTGGGCCTTTTGCTCCTACCGGACAGGACAGCTGAAGAGAGACAGGAAATGCTGGGAGGAGATAGTGGGGGAAGACATGAAGTGAAGGGCCAAGGCCGGATTCAAACCCAAGTCGACGAGGACTACCGCCTCTGTACATGGGGTGAACGACATACCACCAGGCCATCCGGTGCCTTAGTTCTGTGTTTTAAAGTACTTTGTTTATTTTTATTGTGAAAGGTTTAGAAAGCAGGTTCTGTGAAGTCAATAATCTGTTTCTGCTTTAGCGTGATGAGAAACGTGGGTTGAACGTGGGTCACTCAGAGAGTGAATCTGTTATGGGGGCGCCGGTGGCCTGGTGATTGGTGCGCGCGCCCATGTACGGAGGCTGTAGTCGCAGGTTTTGTGTCCGACCTGTGGCTCCTTTCCTGCATGTCGTTCCTCACTCTCTCTCTCTCTCTCTCACCCCGATTTCTGGCTCCGTCGCCTGTCCTTTTAGTCCCCGTTTAAAAGTGTATATCAGTATTTAAGTGTTTCAATCTGTCCTTCTGCTAAAGACACAAATGTTGTTTTTTTAACTTAATTCTGTTTGTATATTTTGAACCACTACTGAAGGCATGTTTGTTAGTGTGTTTCAGCGTCCACAGCTCATTGTGGAGTCAGCTATGATCTCATCCTCTCCAATAACAGCAGGCGACATGAGCGAGGCAAACAATAAGGCCAGAACTCTCAGGTAGGTCCGGTCTGTTATGTAAAGTCCTTGAGACCACCTTGTGTGTCAAAGCAGGAAAAAATGACTCCTCGTGTCGAGTACTGAATCCAGACTCTGAGAGGTGAAGAACACTGACGATGATGATGATGATGATGATGTCCTCTCTCTGGGATAAAATGACCCAAATGTGTTTCACAATCGTTAAAGAACATCTGTGAAAGTTTTTCAGACTTGTCTGTGTACTTCTTGTTTACCTTCGATTTGAAAAATGACAAAGTATCGACCTCAAGCGAATCATTTAACTAACCCGTATAAATCTGTAATCTTTGCCTCAAACTTCAAGATGAAAGGTCTTCTGCTGTTTCTCTTGTGAGGTTTGAGAACGTTGTGGTTACAGAGCCGATCCTTCAAACGTCCCGTTATTTCAAAGTTTAAAGAAATGTAAAGTGACCTCTTTCTTCAAAGTGTTTAACCGGCCTCTCCTCTCAGCGACACCTGAGCTCTTACATGCAGCTCACTCCAGGCCGACATGTCGTGATTAAAGTTCCTGTATGTGATTAATAAATCACACCGCCGGGTCAACACGGCGTCCAAATAAAAGCTCCAAGGCACCCAACCTGTTGCTGCAATGACATCAGAGGTCAGAGGTTAACTCCCTCTCACGGTGATTGATACTTCTGCAAAGGGCAAAATAAGCGACAGCTTTTTTCTGTTATTCAACCTTTTGATATGAGGAAATTGCTTCCTGCTGCTGAGTGCTGTTGCTATGTGAACCAATGATGTCATGTGTGGAGTGACCTCATCATGCCATTCAGCGTGACTGCCACCTGAAGGTCTGTTCAGAATGCATCCAGAGAAAAGTGTAATAAAGGTCTGAATGACCCAGTGTGTCCCTGCTGAGCTCCTCTGTGGAACAAACACCTGCAGGTCAGGTTTCTGTACAGCAGTGTTTCATTTGACTCTTTCGAGGCACTATATTTGAATATTTTTGGGCTTTTAGCTAAATGTTCATCTCCTGTAACTAGCTAGCTAAATATCTATTTCTATTTACTCCTACAGCTTCATGAAAACATATAACATGTGTAACCGGTTGGTTAACTTCATTCTTTAGAGAGGTCGTGCAATGATGGGAGAGTTGATACACTCAAAGGCAGACGTACAGGGGCTGTAATTTTTGTTAAAGCGAGTGTCAATACTTCCTTGCTGCTGAGGTGGAGGTCGGAGCAGGCCGTGCATGAATGAGGACGGCGGTGGTTGTGGGGACAAGTGGGCGTCAGGGGCATCGGGTGTTAGTAGCGTCCGATCACCTTGCTGTAGGGTGGGGGCGCGGTGTGTACTAGAGAGCCTGGCTTCTGCTTCAGGGACAAGGCCTCCTGAGCATGAGCAGTGTGCTCCTGCTTCATCATTAATTCATCAGGCCGATCTAGTAAACATCCTGGGATCTCTCACAAACACAAAACTGCATACCATGATTTCAGAACATATACACGCTCAATGTGACGTCACATTCAGTATGAATAGCAAGAAAGTAGTTTCAGACACAGTCAGAGTATTTGAGAGTTTACTTTTTTAACTGATTTTGTTGCAAGACAGATTTGTCCAATTTGTATCGATTGCACGGTATATTTTTACTTCTTCTACTGCCTTTTTATTCATTTTTTATTTTTTAAAGATTTATTTTTGGGCTTTATGTGCCTTTAATGGCGAGATAGGACAGTGGACAGAGTCAGAAATCAGGGAGGGAGAGAGAGAGTGTAGGGAATGACATGCGGGAAAGGAGCCTGGGCCACCCTGGAGGACCACAGCCTCCATACATGGGGCGCGTGCACTAACCACTGCGCCATCAGCGCCCCTTCTTCTACTGTCTTATTTGTTGTATTCACTGGTGGCCTGGTGGATGGATGTTTTATTGCTGACTGCTAAAACAGACTGCACTCTCACAGGGATAATAAACACAGCTTTGAATATCTGTACCAGATTTATTGGCAGTCCATCACATCCATACATCAATGTCAACCTCATGCTGAAGGTGGAGGAACATTTAGAGGAGCACTGAACTGAGACAGATTCATTAACTTTGGACGATGAATAATTGAACAAAGTCTACTGGAGTATAGAAACAGTTCAGTTTGGAGCTTTAAACTTTCTGTAAACTTTTCCACGTTGGGACACCAATTTTCTCGAGACCAGATTTCTGAGCACTTCTTTTAAGAAATGTTGATAATTCAAAAAAAAATAACGACCTTGTGTTGATGCTCGAAGGAAAGCCGGCTGATCATCAGAATCAGGAGCATTCATCTACTGGGGACCATGAAGCTCATCAATCAAAGAATATGAGTCATTTCTGTCTGGACCATATTGAACTGTAGTCAAAATTCTGGTCCAAACAAATCCAGAGCATTCAGGAGCAGAATCTAAAGTTAGAAGGAGGACATACTGGCTGCTGCATTGTTGTCAGAGAAGCCAGCACTTCAACATAGCATGTTTCCTTAATGTCTGATCATATAGTAAGGTCACTTTATCATTTCACTCACTACACATATCACTGATTGGACCTTAAGACCTGTTAAGAACAAATGATCCCTCATAATGTCATCGGCTGTCATCCCCCTCCAGAGGTAGAAACAAAAACTGTGAAGTGGATCCATTTAATGATGCAGATATTTCCTTCCTGACCTGTTCAGTGACCTGCTTCACGGGCCTGCATGTTGACTTTGAATGATCAGCCTCTAAAGCCCTCTTTGATCTGTAATATTCTCCAAAACCACCTCTTCCAAACCCCACAGCCTGATGTGTTTTTCTAATGTCACGGTCGATCGTTATGGCAGGACAAGAGACAGGATTGTAAGTGGAAACAAAATCCCAATCGTCTCACAGCCAGGTCGGTCTCCTGACGAATATTTCTTCATAATAACCGACACTCTGTTTCTGCTCATGATTTCAACCTGCTGCCGAAGCTGGCGGCTGAATAGAGCAAATATTTCATGTTTGCGTGGAGGAATGCTGCAGCTGAGGCCAGAGGTCACGGTTTATTACTGATGTCTGTGCAGGAGTTACCTTTAGGAGGGAAATATGAGACGTAGAGGTGTTGTTTTTTTTTTTTTGAAACAAAGCCTCCATAGTATGAGAGATTAAAAATACATGCGTCACGGCTGAAGGTTGACTTTCATTGTCTCTGCTTGCCTCTGTTGCTTTGACAGACTTGGCACTGCGTCTCTCCAAACAATGACTGACTGAGAAGGAATTTTATTGCGAGTGATGTCATCCGACACTGGAGCCTGCTCTGGCTCTTTACGGATGAGATAAGAGAGGACATGTCGAGGAGAAATGTGTGAAACAGGACTCCCCGGGATGGAGAAACACAGGTGTGTGTGGACGTCAGCCGATAAGCATGCCGCCTCATGAGGTCAAATGTCGCCTCAGGTGAGCGTCGAAACGAGGAGTCACAATTATCTCACTATTAAAACAATGATGAGAGGGTTCAGTGCTTTATTTGACAGGTTTAACGCTGACGTTTTTATGTTTCTCAAAGGATTTGATTGAAGTTATTTCACAGATTAAGTCATGAACAAAGCTTGTAAACGTAAACACATTCTTAGCCTAGAAAAAAAAAGACTGTAGAGGTCGCGGCTCAGTGTAAAAAGTAAAAGGTGTCGCTCTGAAGGACGTGTCTAACGGCTGTTTGTGTGCAGAGCTGACTGAAGCTCACCTCATATTTGGAGACTGCTGTAAAAACAGGCTTTGATTGAATGGGTGTGTATGTGACTTCCTGTGCTTCTGCAGCCTGCCTTTAGTGGACACTTGAGGAACTGCATGATTTTACTCTTCGTTTTTTAACACAGGAGGTCGCTGCTTTGTCCCACCCCACCAGTTGAGAACCCCTGCTTTGAGGTACAAAACCACCATGGCACATTTTAGTACCCTACGTTAAAGGTAAAGCAGTCTTACCTTTGACGGTACTCACACAGTGCTTCAGCCCGCTCTATACACGACCCATGAGTCTTCACTTAAGCCCATGTGGACATCGTTGAGTAAATGCTATAAAAATGTGTTTTTCATAAAGTGTTTTTCATAAAGTGTTTTTCATAAAGTGTTTGTTTTTCTATTTGTCCATAAACTTCAGCTGTCGTGTTGTTCTATTCAAACATGAATCATTTCATTGTTAACGCTGCTTGTTCGCCCACAGGCGAGCCGTCAGAGAGAGAGAGAGAGAGACGCTCGGTCACTGTCAAGATGTGAGTGCAGACCTGTGAGCTAAGCGCCAAAGAATTCAGATCAACAGATAGATATCGATACACATTTAATGACCTCATTGTGTTTCATTGGCTCTGGTTCCCGCTCCGTCTTATTGTTTGTGTTTCTTTGTCATCCACAGCTCTAACTCTCTCTGAAGTCTGTGTGTCGATATAAAACAAAGTAAAGAGAGCAGCTGATCACGTAGAAATGTGCTCGTGTTGCTGTCAAACTTTGCCTTTGTGATTATGATAATTTAGACCCAAATGCCAGGGTTATTCTGATCCCAGTAGAAGGCTGGATTGAGGCTGGATTACATGAACTTGATGTTAGCAAACGTTGAATTGGTGGTCTTATAAAAGGTTTATTTTTTAGACTTTTAATGTCTTTATTCTAGACATCGGACAGTGGAGTCAGAAATCAGAGAGAGAAAGTGGGGAAAGACAGAAAAGAGCCACAACTAGCTACTGGGGTTTAGTGTCTTGCCCGGGACACATCGGACATGTGGCTGCAGGAGTTGAGGATTGAATCCCTGACCTTCCGGTTGAGAGATGACTGACCCTACCAACTGGGCCAAAACACAGTTCCCCTGCAATTTATGTTAATCTAAAACAAGAAGTTACTCAAGATTGGTTTTCTCGACAACCTTAAACCTCCAGTAACTCTGAATCTCCATCGGTCTGCAGTTTGGTCCCTCCACCATGTAAAGCATCCCTTAAAGGCACTATATAAATTAAATCTATCATTATTATTCTCAGCCACATGAAACCTTTTGAGCAACCAAGTGATCAGGCGGCTTTGTCTGTTATTTTGAAGCCTTGAAGATGTTAAGTATTCAGGTCAAACGCGTCTGAAACAACACGTTTGCAGTGATTATTTTCATTTTTCCCATTCCTTTCATATCCACCATTTTTAAAATCTACAAATCTTCTCTGTTTTGAACACGATCCAGAGTGAAAACTAAATCTTATCAGCCCTGAAACTTGACCAGCAGGCCGATCATGCCTTTGTGATGACATACACCCAGTGGAAAAGTACAGACCCCCTCCAGCTCCCATGCATATTCTCTCCTCCGCCGCAGCTATCACTCTCCTTTCATGCGGGCAGCCCCGGTGACATCACCCCTCAAACTCAACCTCCAAGTCTTTTAATGACTCTAATAAAACAGAAGATATCTAACAAGGCTGATCACAACCCGGGGGCCTGCGGTTAGGCAGCGTCAGGACTTTATTATCATCCTGGGAGGCGGTGATATCAGCCATCGTCTTTATCAGCCATCAAAGATTCACACAGAGAAAGAAGGCACAAACACTCGGGTTGAGGTTGGAGGTGTTTGCAGAGGATGTGGTCCGCACGGTTTGAAGATACACTCTGGATGTGAATGGGAGCTGTGAGGGGGGAGAGAGGGAGGACTTCCAGGGTAAACAACATAAGGAAGGTGTTACAGTAGCCTAATCGGACTCGGTGGGCAGAGGTGGGACACCTGGTTCAAATCTAACCTGACAGTGACTCTGAGAGCAAAATACTCTCCACTTTATAAATGTTTACAGGCTAAATGGGAAACAGCGGCTACAACCACACTGAGCTTTTAGTTCAAAGATTACATATTGAATTTTCTCACATTTTTATAAAGTTTATTCCCTTTGACTCACAATCAGGAGGTTAAAGGAAGACTGTGAAACATTTTACACATACGTACAGTATAAATCAAGTAGATCCTATGTAAATAAATCTGACTGAGGACGTTCTACACTGAGAGAGAAGAGCAAGTCCCTCTGGATGTGTTGTTTTCAGATCTGTGTGTAAATGGACGGGACGGCACTCCCCCTCCCCTTACATATAGATCCCAGGCTGCCTCCGGCCCAAAACAATCCAACCGCAGAAGAAGAGGAGGAAGATCCAAAATGGCCGACTCCAGTCCAAAGCGTCCGACTGAAGGCCCACCGGATTGTCATACATCTAAGAAACTGCGTTCTCTTGATTAAAAAAAAACTTCAGACAAAGAGAGGAATAAAACAAGCGTCAATATCAGACTTGCTTTGGCCCGATCCCACTAAACTTATCTCATCACTTGACATTTTTCAGATAAATGTATTATGAAAAGCCTTAATGTAATTAGTAAACCGGCAGTTAGTAAAGTAACTTTATTGAAATACGTACAAACAGTCAGCCAGTTTACAGGAGGACATTAAAGGAAAACTGTCAAAAGTCAATATGATAATGATTTAATTGACAGACTCATTTACAAAAAAGTTCTGGATGAATTGAAATTAACATTTTTTTTATTCTGTAAATAATTTTTTAAAAACTTTTTGGGACTTCAGGGCCTCCGTAGTTACTTGTTATATCAATGCCATTTATATAAAGAATGCCTAGGAATCTGAACTTCCTTTTTATAACCTTTCATTAAGTCAATTATACCATGAAGTGTTGATTTAACTACAGAGATAAATGTTCTTGATGTTATGGCGATTATCTTATTCTTGTACGTAATGACGTTCTGTGACGTGAGCATTGACCGTTGAACTTTACTGCTCCTGCGATGTGATTGGTTGGTTCTTGTTGTCGCAACTCCTAATGATTACAAATATTATTATTTTCTCTCACTACTTCTACAGGCTAGTTTCACAAATATGTTTCACAAAGTATTCAATCTAATCAAGCTGATTATGGATTATGTTTGACTTCCGTTATGAATGAGTTTAAGAGAGTCATCCCCGCAGAGAAGATTCACAAACGGCTAAATGCCAGCAGTTAGGATGCTAATGCTAATGCTAACGTGTCGGAGAAAGATGATCGTCTTGATGAACATGGAGGGTAATGAGGACGATGAAGAAGACAGTATGAACGAGCTGTATTGTATGTGTGTATCATCGGGCTAAAGTTAGCTTTTAGTCAACAGGCAGTTGCTAGCGGAGTATTGTAGTTTCCATGGTAACAGAGGACTACTCAGCCTCATGCTATGCTAGCACATTCAGAGGTTTTTGGTAGCTATTTTAATTAGAAACATGATTGTTTGAGGTTTTTGTTACTTCATTAAGTTTCTAATTAGGTGTGCCTACAGTAACTAGAAGTTTCACTCCTCAGATAACTGAGTCTAGTGTCTTTGTGTTGATATTACGTGACATTGTTAGTTGGCTTCAACATCATTAACATCATCAGATGCAAACAAATCAATCATCCATAGCTGATTTGTCTAATTTTTAGGATTTCCGTACAGTTTATGTGAAGGCTGTGTTGAAAATTAATATAAAGCGCTCTCTAATGTTTTGAATCTGGACTGCAGTACTTACTTAAAATGCTAGGCTTCAGAGTAACATACTTATGATGTGATAAATTCTGACTTTGAGTTGTGTTTTTTGCTAATTTTGTTATTGCTTCCCTAGTTGATGGGATATTTTAGTGTTGAAATGTGTTTCAAACCCACTAAAATATTATCTTCTTTTGGTTTACAACTCTGTTAAGGATTTCTAGCGTCTTTAACAACACGATGTTTGAAAATAGGAAAGCAATCCTCCAACGTTAGATGCTTTGTATGTTGGCTTCATGCATCTCTGAGTGGTGCAGAGTGTCTACGGACTGAACATGTTAAGTAATTTAATTACTCTCCAAAATATCAAAGCAATGACTCCAGTGATTGTGTTTGAGTGCAGACCTAATGCTTGATTTTATGTTTTAGTAAATTCTGTACGTTTGTTTATTTTACTTTTTTTAATTGAGCTGTAATGAAGCTGTGTTTAAAAAGTCAGTTTATTGAATTAAGTATGTCAGGGATTCTGAAACAGGGTTCAAGATGTATTTCAGGATCTGTTTTGACTGCATCTTACTGTGCTGGTTTACCTTCATTAAATGCAAGGGTTTTTTTTCTGAAATACAATGGTCCTAAATGAACAAAAGCACTCTTTAAAATCTTTTACACTCAACATTTGGGCATCTGATGCTGTCACAGTGTTCCCGCTGCACTCATAAATCACTCACTTTTAAAACCACTCACCAGCTCTGTGAGGAAATGACATTTCAAAACCCCTCGAGCTCCACCCATCCTCTGGCCTGTGAACACCACCCAGACTGCACTGAACTTATCTGTGATTTCAAGCTGCAACACATTAAAACTCTTCCTTGGATGACTTCATCATGAAACCAGAGCTCTTTTAAAAGCGTCATTAACCGTGTCGACTCCGGGGCCTCTCCTGTCACACGGGGCCCTGCTGAGAGGCTGTCTGTCGTGGCTGTCCTCAAACAACACGGGAACAACACACTGGAACACTTCCTCTATGTTTCTGTCTCTAATTGTTAATAACTGGATTTTTAATTTCACATTTAAAAACTAGAGTTTATAAAGGGCTTTGAAAAATGGAGAAAAATGTAATCCTCAGATTAAAATGACAAAATAAACTCACGACAATGCAGCCAGGTACAGGAAGACAAAGTGAGGGAGCCATCTATATGAAGTATAAGACAGAAGACAAAAAAGTGAGAGCACATAGGAGAGGTAACAGAAGAAACAAATATAAAACAGAAAATATACTTTGATAAATGAAGAACTTTTTCGATGCTTCAGATCTTCAGTCATGGTTTGAACTAAAAGATGATGGGAGCAGAAAAGACAGAACGCAGATTGAGGTTTGTCTAAGTTGCACAAAACGTAGCCAACGTGTTTCTACATTGCACAGAAACTCTGGAAACGTTTTAGTATTTGTGCGATTTAGACGGTGTGAAGGAGTTTGTCTGCATTTTTGTTCATTTAAGACAAAAAATTATGCAATATTTGGTGCCTATTTATATTTTTTGTTGTTGTATCAGCGGGAGACCACTCTAACACAAGTAAATAAATAGGGCTAATAAAAAGTAATGAAACTAGAAGAAATAAGAAGACAAAAAGGCTACAAGAAGAGATTGTAGAAAATATAAAAGGCTGATTAATGTAAATCTGAATGTTTTGTCATTTTTCTTCAAGGGTCGATTTCTACACATTTTAAAGGTATGTTGTAAAATGAATCATGCAATAACTTAATTTCCTTCACTCTGACAGGGTTTTGTTGTCAGAGGCCGGTCTGTGGGAGCCGTGGGACCAGGTGCTGGGTCGAGTCAGAGGGCAGCAGAGTGAAGAGTGAGAGTTCCTTTTTTGGGAAAAGCTTTCACTGGTGGAAGCAGATTCTTCTCTCAGCGCCCTGCAAATATTTTCTCTGCTGTCTGCCCTCCTCAGTAATCCCTGCTCCCCCGACATCCGCACGCCACCCCTGCCATTCCAATCAGTCAGCCCGACATGTGCTCTGCTGAACCCCAGCCACCATCAAGGAGTGGTGGGGTCATCATCTGTTTGACTGTTATTTACCTCCCGCACATGTCATGGCAGCAGTTCTGGGGTTTTAGGAGCACAGCGACAGCTCTTCATTGAGTTGAAACCAATGCGACAACTGTTCCTCTCTGATGGGGAAAGAGGAGGATCAGAGCTGAGGACTTCACTCTCACTCCTGCACACACAGCGTGCACACATGCCTCAGAAGCGCTCAGATCTCACAAGATTTTTCTGCCGGTTTAAGACTTTTAATTTGTCTTGTTATTCTTGGAGGGAGTAGAACACCTCAGGGCTGATTCAGTTCCTCTGTACTTCAGGGTGGAGGTAAAGAAAAGGCAGTGTGGGTGTGTGTGTGTGAGAGTCTGTTTCAGCTGAGGATATTACCTCATAGAGGATAAGCTGTGATTCAAGAGGTCTGACAGAGGTCTCTCCCTCTGACTCCATTACTCCTGTCTTCTTATCTGGGCAGGTTTTCTGTTCGGGAAGTTTTGACAGCCAGGCTTTACAGCAAGAGAGAGAGAGACAGAGAGAGAGAGAGAAAGTTGAGAGGTGGTGACTTCATCCCTTCTCCTAACCAACCCTCTTCTCTCCCCCTCCTTTTCTGAGCTCTTTTTTTTTCAACTTTTTTTTTGTGCTGCTAAGTCAGGCAGCATGCCAGTAGTCTTCCTCGTGCTGCGGTCCCTGCTTATCAGGCTCTTCAGTAGCAAACTGGCAGGCTCAGCGGCACAGTTCCTCAGGAGAATCCTCTCTACGGGAGCTGCCCACCTTGGCACGGCACTGCGCCACATCTGGGACCGCATTCGATCCCAGGAGTCCAAGGAAGCCGTCCTGGGCTGCGTGCTGTGCATTCTCAACATGCACAAGAAGGTGGAGAACTGAGCTCTGCCTCCACTCGCTCCTTAACCCTCCACTCCCTGCTGAACACAGACTGGACACTTGTGAGTGAGGAGACGACGTACTGAGGGATGTGAGAGATTTCTTTACGCCTATTTGGACTTAAGTTTGAGTTTTTTTTCCTGAGCTGGACACTGGAAATGTCTGAGAGCATCATGAGGAAGGTCCAGCCCTTCACCATCGGGACACGGCTGTCAGTCCCCGCTGTGCCAAAATGTCAGGACTTTACACAGAGTTACCTACAGAGCCAGAGTCTGGATAACTGCACGCTACAGCACAACCTGAACTCGCTCTACCTCAGCCGATCCCAGGTCTGTGCACATGGCCCATGTCTCGTCTCACCCATCGTTAAGCAGGTTTCCCCGGTCAAACAGAACCAGGAGGACATGGCGGAGGAGGACCACCTAAACCAGAACGTGTCGTCTCCCTCTGCAGTCTCAAGGTCCATCAAGAAGATCACCATCTCTGGGAGTAAAGACAGATCAGAGACCAAGGCGCCAGTGAGACCGGCACAGCGTTTTATTGTGGGGTCAACATCTGAAAACAACAATAACAACAACAACGTCAGCAGCTCCTCGGATCCACATCTGCCCAGGATCGTGGGTGTGAGCTGTGAAAACAAGCCCAGCTCTCAGTTCAAGGTACAGAACACATTTAAATCACATAAATCTGTAAATCTATGAACGGAGGAGACAGTAGAGCCTCTTGTCTTAATGATGTGGTATCATTTTAATTCACTTATTGGACTTAAACACCAAGATCTTTACTCAATAAAGACGGATTCATATTTCCAAAGATATCTTATATTTATGAGTACATCAAGTTTAGTAAATTCTTTGTCAACCGTAGACCGCAGCCTGTGTTTAAAACACAAGTCTTATCCTCAAAGTCCGTTTTTATATGAAGACTTTGTTCGACTGTAAAGACTGAAGTTAAATTATTCATAAGGACTACTTACCTAAAGTTTGTTTTTCTCTCTGTATGATAATAAATATTATATCACTATTTTTCTGACAGACTGTTGGAGAAAGTTTCCCATTAACAGTCAAATGTTTTAGTTCTCAGAAAGTGATTGAAGTATTTGATTTGAGAAGTCTGAATGTTGAGACCGTCAGCTAAAAAGAAACTCTTTTATTCCCTCTGCAGTAAGTATTTAAATCAAGCCTCGACAAACACTCCTTTTCAACGTGCTTTTACCTTTTCAAGGCTTGAAGGTTTTATGTTGTTTGACCTTTTAACCAAAGGTCATTTCCTGTCACTATGTCATCGACAATAAAGTTTTTTTTATTTTTTTTATTTTTTAAATGTGGTCTCAGATTGACTTTCTTTGCTTTCCAAATTTTTTAACATCCCGACCAACTTAAATAAAATCAAACCCACGTTGTTGTTCTTTGTCTTTTTGAAGGTTTTACTCAGAAAAGAAAACAGTGATGAGGTTCAACGTGCGCAGGGACCGAGCAGAGTGACACTGAACGGAGAGAGAGCACTCCAACAGGTAGGAGGTTTCTTAATGCTCCATTCAAAGTTTAACTCCTTTCTTTTAAATTACAGTAATTTAAGTTCATTTCAAAAAGCCTACAAGTTCAGTTCTTTTTTTTCTCAGACAAATGTGAGAAGCATTTGTTGTGTTGGTAAGCCGCGGCTCTCCTCAGCCAGGTATGGAGTCATGAATCTCTTTGAGTTGAGGAAGTGAAGTCATGTTGTGTGTTCGCCAAACTTGAACAGTTTATTATATTATACATTTGGAGCAAAGTAACGCAGAGGTGGAAAACCATTTATGGGAGCAGCGTGTCTTTGAACGCCTCACAAACAGCCTGTTGTTTCCCTCCTTGCTCTGCACTGATTTAGCAAAGAGAAACAGTCTCCAGATGAGGAACAGTGCGAGTGTGCTGTGTGATACTGTTTAAAGTGGACGGGCTGTTGGATTTGGCCTGTTCCTGCTTGAAGTCAGGAGTGTGTGTTGTGGATGAAGTGCTGTGTTCGAGCGGCGGGGCTCTCTGGAAAACATGAGGTCAGGGAAGATGTTAAGAAAAGAAAAGGCTTTTCACAGTAACAACACTGACACAGCAGCGGCCTCATTTCCCCTTTAAGAACAATAAACTACACTCCTCTTCTGCATCAGCTCTGATTCCCCAACCACAACAATACTTTGCTCTTTCTCCTCTCATATTTAATTCATTCCGTTGAAGCCTTCACCTGTTCGGGTATGAAAGAGTGAACACGATCCTCTAAAGGTGTTGTGTTTACATGTGAGGGCTGACAGTGAAAAACGTCAGACATCCGAGGATCTGTCCGCTCCTGCTTCCTTCATGAGCCCAGATGTTTCCTGAGTGCAGAGCAGCAGGAATGCTCGTCCATTAGTGAAGTTAGCCAGTCCTGTTCATCTCATCTCATGGAGTCATTGTTTTTGGGCCAGTCCGACATACGTTTTAACGACCGTATGAAAAAAAAAAAAAAAGGTGTTGTTAACAGAAAGTGACACAGAAACATCCCCTCATTGTGAGCTGATGATTGTGTGCTTAATGGTTTCATTAGAGGCACGCATCAGCTGGTGTTGTGGTTTCTCTTACAAGAAAGGCTCATGTTGTAAAATGACCCTCATGATTGAAGACTTTGTTGTGTGTGTCGTGTGCTCACTCAGATTTCAGGTCCTGAATCCCAGAAGAAAGAGCCTCAGAGGAGAGAAGGCCTTCTGCACACACAGAGCGACGCCTCAGCAGCTGTTACGTCCCAGAGTGACTTCTTCTCTCAGCGCAACTCGCTCTTCAACAAGGAAGTGCTGCAGGTAAGAGAGACAGCAAATGAAATGGCCTTGTAAACGCAATCCAATCCAACTTTATTTGTTAAACACTTTAAAACAACCACAGTCGGCCAAAGCAGAAGAACAGATATTTGTGGATGTAAAGACTGTGAAGTGCTGTCCGTTGTCTCCTTCAGTTAAAGCTCCTCAGTCACGGATCTGAAATGTGCTCACAGTGTCTCACAGGACGTTTCTAGTTCTAGTTTCTAGTTTGTGTTCAAGCTGAAGCTGAGCTCATATTTAGAGAAACTGAAAACATTCTGAGTCTGACTTCAAATCAAAGAACATCAAAGTGAAAATAATGAACGTTCACTTTGCTCCGATGTGTAAATCAGTCTCTCTGCTGTGGATCTGCTGCTCGTTGTTCGTCGGCCATTTTGGCTGCTTCGCTTTCATCTTGAGTTCAGTCTGTCGCTCACAGACATCACCTCGTTATTTTAATGAACTTTTAGTCTTCTGACTTTTACACCGCAGGTCACACCTACACATTCACACACTGATGGTAGAGGCTGCTGAGTAAAGAGACCATTAGTATTAACTCATCCATTCATACACATTCACAAACAGTAGTGGGAGCAACTTTGGGTTAAGGGTCTTGCCCAAGAACACATCGGAAATTCGGCTGAAGGAGCTGGGGATCGAACCCCGACCTTCGGGTTGAGAGAAACCTGACTCTACCACTGATCCACAGCTGCCCCACTGTGGCTCAGTCAGCGAGCATTATTATTTTCTAGGCATTATTGTTCCAAATATTTTGCACAATAAAGCAAAAATAGAAATAGTCGATATTTCCATCAAAAGTAAGACGCCTGTTTTAATTAAAGGAGAAGTTTGATTTACGTTAAATAAAATGTAGCGGGTAAAAGTGTTCTCCATTAAATAAATACTAAAGTATAGTGCAGATACCTTCAAACACTTCTCAGGTGTAATACAGTAATATAATGTATGTACTTCCTGAAATATATTGCTCAACAATAGAGCAGTCATTCATTGTCTCTGTGAGTCAGGAGGTTTAACCCTGAGAAGGCTTGAACTGTTCTCATGAAGACCTTCACTTCTTCCCCCTCTTTCTATTTCCTCATATAACTGGAAACTCATGAACTCTGTTCAACCCACTCTGCCAGAACATTCAGGAGATGTTTGAAATCATTGTAAGATTAATCCCCAGTAAGTAACCTATCAGAACCTCTCATCTCCTCTCATGCAAATAACGCCAAACGACAAGAAGCTGGAGCGAGTTTATCTGAAGAGATGAGATCAGAGAGGAAGCTGCATGTTGCATGACCCGCCGAGGAGAACAAAATATGAACTGGTTCTTATTTTGTCCCGAGAACTGTGTGAGCTGTGTTCTGCTGAGGGAGGAGGGAGGGGAAACCGCCACAAGTGAAGCAATTATTTAGGGATGAGATCATTGTTTGGCTCCATCTCTTCACGCCTATGGCCCGGAGAGGCTCAGCCAAGCAGCACAACTGGCTGTGTTATCTCATCGCTGCCCCCCCCCCCCCCCCCCCCCCCCCTCGATGCACCAGGACGCTTTTCAGCGAGTTCGGCTGAGGGACATTTTGTCCCACAGTTGGCTCTTAATGATAAACTGTTTGCTTCCAGTTATAAGACATTCATTTTGAGCGTGTCAGCTGAAGTATGTATGTGTTGAAAACAGGCCTGTGGCACGTCGTTAATGTTAACAAGCTTAGCAGCCCCCTTTTCTCTTAAGTGGAGCTTGCGTATCTGTTGCTTTTGGAGGAAACAGCTTTCAGTGCTTGAGTTTGACTTGAAATAGCCGGAGCTTTGAGTACCTGGGGACCTGCTTGTTTTACAGGGACTGGGTTGACTGCTATCGCTGATGAAAATGTGTTAGTTCAGTAATACACCGCTGTGGAAGTGGAAGTGAGCGTTCCAGGGAGAGACTTTTAAAGGCCCCTGATGTTTGAGGCTCGGAGAGCAAAGCAGGTCACCACATGGAGAAGCTCGGCTGCATCGACGGCCATCTGTCTGCGAGGCTGCTCTGCAAAACATCTCTCCTTTCACCATCTCGTTTCCATGATAGAGAAACGTCCACACTTTCAGGGCCAAACTGTGCTACGAGAGAGGATAGAAATTTGGCTTTTTGGTAAATATTTTCATCAAGTGTCAACATGTGCGCACTCTGTCTTTGTTTTTCTGTTAAAATGGGTTCTTTTGAAGCTCGTCGATATAATTTAGTTTAAAGGATTGTTTTCTGCTGTCAGATTCTAAGCATGAAACATGGAGTTTATTTTAAAGCGTGTTCTGTTTTGACTGCGGGGCTGTGTTCCTGTGTCGCTGCAGATTTGTCACAGGAATAAGAAGCAGTGATACGATCTGAGCCGCATTCATCAGCGGCCTGTTCTTTGTTCCTTCACTGAAGCCTTACTGTACATTTTGATAAACAGACAATTGTTGTGGGGTACAGACAGGAAGAAACAAGGGAACCATAGACTTCCTGTATGAGGTCATTATAATGCCATGGAGCCAGTGTGAGGAGATAGGGGGCAGGCCTGTTTCGTCAAGCTCTTTTCCTTCTGTTGGAACCAGAAATACCTCCGCTGCTCCGGGGGGGTTGTTAAGTTAATGACCTGCCTCTCAGAGGGAAAGTGACATCATATTTGAATCTCAAAGAGTTGTTTAGAGGCTGTGACATGTGCCGACTTGATGTTTTAATCATTCAAAGCAGCGGTTACTGTAAGGTCTGTCATTTATTGTCAGTCCTGCTCAACTGGAGATAATGCTTTGATGTCAGAGTATAATGACTTCATGCGTGCGTAACTGTTATTTGAAGTTCTGCAGAAAGCAAAGAAGCACAAAAGTTCTGTTATTTATCAAAGTCTGACTCACTCAGTCTGGTGTGGGAAACGAAGGAACCTCAGCTGATTATTAATCCATTCGTTTATTGTGAGTCTGACTTCCACGCGGGATCGTTTCTGTCTGACTCTGACCACCTGGGTCGCAGTCCTGCTCACTTCATACTCTCTGCAACACAGAGACTTATGCAACGGCGTCCAGACACATGCCAAGAGAAATGTGTGCTCCGTGTGCTCCACATAACATGACATCAGAGAACAAAGAGCTGAGGGTCAGAATCACTCAGAGTCAGACGTGAAAGAGCAGCCTGTTTGCTCTCCTGATCGGCAGAGTGAGAGCGTGTCCCACACTTCTGTTGGTGGTTCAGTCACGCTGCAAACTTCTCACAACCTGTTCTCCTGCTGTACGTGAGCCGAAGACACACACGTCATGTAAAAGAGTCCTTGTGTTAGATTTCTGGGTGTAACGTTGAGCCACGTCAAAATATCTGTTTTCTGTAAAGGAGGCAAATAAATAACGACTTCATGTTTATGTTAATGTTTTGTCAGATCAGATCTCTAAAGCTCAGTCCTTCTCAGATTGCACTTTAATCCCCAAACAGCTGAATGAGGTCGATAAACAAACATGAAGGGTAAATAATAAATAATAAACTGGAGTCCTATAGGCTGAACCTTTTTTATTTCTTTTTTAAAGATGAATTTTTGGGCTTTTCAATGCCTTTCTTGTAGAGACAGGGCAGTGGACAGAGTCAGAAATCAGAGAGAGAGAGAGAGAGAATACAGGAAAGGAGCCACAGGTCGGATTCAAACCTGGGCCGCCTGTTGCAGGACTACAGCCTCTGTACATGGAGCTCGCACACCAACCACTACGCTTCCGGCCTTTTAAATAAAACGTTATAAATAAAACGTCAATCATTTATAGAAAAATATAAGTATGATTAAAAGTTTGTTCGACGCGTTACCTCTCACGCTGTTGCAGGCGTCAGCTTGTTCTGTTGTACGTGTTTGACTAGCTTCAATGGATGAGCTTAAAGTGAGATAGTAAAGTAGTTATGTTTGTCATTTAGCACACAAATGCATAATTTATATTTTATTGTCATACAGACAGTTTAAAAGGAATAACTAGGACATTGAATGCACCATGATGTAATTTGAATCAACATGATTCTTCTCTTTTAAGATGAAAAGCTGCACTGATACATCTAAAATCTCTCCAGCTTTACATGTGGAGTATTAGAAATGTAGATGTCATGCCCCTTGAAGCTTCACTTTATTTAAATTCTGGTAAAGTAGTCAAGATGGGAACAACTAGAGCAGATTTTCAACACTTCTTTTTCTGTAGGCAGAGGCCTGGATCAAAGGAAAGCTGCAGGACTTGAAGGATGGCTGTAATATTCAGCGCTGCCCCCTGCAGGACTGGGAGGAGGCCTCGCAGACGCTCCAGAGAGACCTCAAAGACTTTGAGAACACCTTGATTCAACTCAACCAGGTGACCATAAGATCCAACACAAGGGTAAACTATTACCCAGGTACCAAAGCAAGCACATCACAGAGACCCCCATCTCATATGTAATGTTTATTTGAACCTTTTTCACAGGTAATGGAGATCTGAATGTAAGCATTAATCTGTCTGTGGTACTAAAAGAGTCTGTCAGATCACGTAAACACAGCGGTCTTGTTGCTATTTTCCAGTCGACCGGAGAGAAAAGCAGACCCTCAGTGTTCCAGACGGCTCTGACAGCACAGTTTATACTTTCTCCCTCTGGAGAAAATGTTTTGGAAATGGTACATGCTGATAATTAACCTCCTGTGACACTCAGACGGCTCAGGAACCAGCAGAGTTTTCACACTTTTATCCAAGAAATCAGTGTCAGCTTTTCACCGTCTGTGAAGCCTGGAGCAGTGAGTCCTCTCGAGGTGTCGGATCAGCTCAGCCACTGTTGCTGTCTGCTGATGTGGCTGCTCAATCTGCGCTGCATCCAAAGTAAACAACGACTCTACTGTTCCTCTGTGTTTCAAAGATGGGTGAGCAGCTGATCTGCAAGCTGAACCCGTCCTCTGACCTGGTGAAGAAGCAGCTCGGTCAGCTCAGGGACCAATGGCAGGCCCTGAAACAGACGGCTGCCAATCAGACGAGAGCGCTGGGCGGAGCCAAAAACCTGCAGGAGTTCAACAGAAAAGTGGACAAGTTGGAGGCGTGGATTAAAGAGAAGGTGAGACAACATCCCCCTCTTTTCTGACGCAACACAAAGAGTAAGGAGTTTTGATCTAGTTATGAAAGAAACAGACTCTGGTAACATTTTCTACAGCAAAGACTCACAGTGTATGATACGTTTGATCATTAAAAGACGTGTGTGCTGTCAGAAAACATCTTACACACGAACAGGGCTAAATCAGCACAGGCAGAAGATGTACGGCTTGTCCACAGGGGGCGCCAAAATCAACACAAATCGAATATTCTTCGCAGGAGCTTTAAAATTGTTGAGTTATTTTCATGCATTCTCGTTCAAACTTTACATTTGAACTTTTTCCATATCCAACTCTGCTGCAGCATCCCTTTAGAATAGATGAACATCTTTATTATCTTTGCCCCGTGTGCAAAGCTGCTGTGAAAAAAAAAGGACCAAAATGATGTCACACACACCCACTCAGACTCAACCCCTCACCCAGATGTACTTTATTATAATGAGAAGAGAAGACAGGAAAGGGGTCAAAAGATGCATATTTAAACGTGGCTGTAGCGCATGTAGCAAACATTGTCACAGGATGTAAATATTGTTGCACAGTTGAAGATTTGATTTCAAAAGTTTATGTTTAAAGAGGTTTCCTGATCATAGTTCCTGGAGTGATGATCATTTTAATGATGTTGGATTCAGGGAGTTGTGGTGAGGTGAGGTTTGTGTTCATGACTCTGTGGAGATCTTTTTTTCTCCTGCTGAACAGTAAACATGACATGCTTTTATACAGATAGATCGATAGTGCAGTGGTGAAGAGACATGAGCAGCTGTAGTGTCCTCAGAACGGAAAGCTTCTGTCGAGCCCGTTTAACCAGAACGGTGGAGTTGATGGTCCATGTGAGGTCTTCTGTGAAGTGGTTTCTTGTAATTTAAAGTTAAAAACTCTTTCCACTTTGACTGTTTAGAGGAGAAGGATCCTCCTGTTTCTAATCTCCCAAAAGCTCCTCTCCTTCTTTTCCATTTTTATCCAAACAGAGAAGACATCCAGCTCTCCAGCTGTTCCAGTTAACACCAACATCACTTTGCCCAGAGGTGCATTTGACTTGACAGACTGCTCTAATCAGCAGTTGTCAAACTAATTGGCATAAAAACAGGACTTGTTAATGGAGGAAATTAGCTGCGTGTCCTGAAGACATCTCTTGTTTGTATATTTTTACGGCTGTAAAACATCTGCCTGTCATTATCAAAAAGCAATCAAGAGCGTTTCAGGCCTGTGTTTATCTCTCGCTTCGTGTCCGTGTCTGCACAAAGGAGCTGATGATTGAGGATGGAGCTGTAATGGAGGATGCTGGTTATGAAGTCGACAAAACATCCATCCTTACAGGAGAGCTGTACTCATGTTTTCCTCTGTGTATTTGTTGGAGGTTTCTCTACCGACACTTGAGGCTCTTCCTTTTAGCATCTAGCTTGTTAGCAGAATACAGCGGTTTAATGATGGTGCCTCTGGAAATACATGATGGATGGGTTCCTCACAAACGGAGACTTTAAACAGTGACTGTGTGTGTGTGCCGGCAGGAAGAGGAGCAGTCTCTGGTGAATGTCCTCGGGGAGAATGTTGACAAAATGCAGCTGACCAGGAGGATTTTAGATCTGAAACAGGTGAGCGCTGCAAAGGAACAACTATTAATGATTAACATTACACATGCTAAACACGGGGCATGGAAAGACACAGCGACATATGTTAATGGTTACAACTTTGTCGAGTTAGTCCAGTCTTTTATTTATGGCTGCGTGTAATTTATCTCCCAGGGCGTATGGTAAAGACAGCTGAAGTCATACTTGGATTGTGTTCCTGTGTTTCTCTGCAGGACGAGCAGCTCTACAGAAACCTCCACGAGGAGATCAACCACTTGGCCCTGAGACTGGAGAAACAAGGGAAGACAGATGGCAAAAACATCTCCAGCAAGAGGAAGCACATCAACAAAATGTACACCGCGTTCCTTAAGTTGACCCTCTACATGAAGCTTTAAATGTGCACATGAATTAAAAACATTTCCTGTACTTTGATGTGCTGTGTGCAGGTGGCTGAAGGTTCAGTCTCATCTCAAAAACTACCATGAAAACCTGCAGCTGGCCCTGGAGGTGTCCTCGTTCTACCAACAGGCTGATAATACGCTGTTTGCCATTAACAACATGGTACAACTCTCTGGATTATTTTTCTTCATTCCTACTTAGAAGTGAGTGTCACATTTTACTCACATTAACTGGAACATGTCTTCCCTTTCAGAATAAAAGCATATCAGCATCCAAAGAGCTGGACAGCTTCGGGGACAGAGAAATACGAGACATCGCCAGTCAGATCATGGTAGGAAACATCTTCCTCTTAAAGCAGCACTGATTGGACGGATCCTGTGGGTGTGTTGCAGAAACCTTCTCCTCCTAACATGCAGGCGTGTGCGTGTGTGTGTGTGTGTGTGTGTGTGTGTGTGTATGCTAGATGCTGGATGTGAGCGTGTCCCAGCTGTCTAATCTGCATCCTGCGCTGGCTGACAGCGTCACACAGAAACAGAGCGAGGTGAAGGACTGCTGGGCGCTCCTGCAGAAGGTTCTCAGGTAAGTCAACACGCAGCGAGGATACCACCCAAGCAGAAACTGTTCTTCTCTGTTCGCTCTTCTGGTTCATTTCTGTATATTTCTGCGGAGGCAAAAACCTAAAAGAAGAATGAAAATGAGCTTTGTATGAAGATTGACTCCCTCTTGATTAGCTTTGTTTAAGTTGGGTTTGAATCAGAGTCAAATTATGAGTTCAATTTACCAAATCACAGAGCATCACTCAACGACCACTTTTTGGTTTGTAGAATAAACTCTTCTGTTCTGCTTTGGAAGAAGAGCGTGTGTTTGATTACGTTTGATTACTGTACTGGAGGAGTTATGTTTTGGTTATCCTAATCAAGCTGGCAACAAGCTTTGGTCTCTTCACCGCCCGAGGAAAAATTCTGCTGCATCGAATATAAAACATGTTTACAAGAATATTTTCTTATTTTTATGACACATTTATTGTGGTTTTAATGGTTTCCAACACGAACACAGACTTTGACATCATCCCATTATTATGATCTGTTTTACAAGTATAGCCTGCTGTTTCATAAAAGGAACCAAACTTTAAGCCCCCGTGTCCACCTAGCGGTTTTTCAAGGCAGAAAAGCACTAGCTGTGTGCTCGGGAAAATTAGCATGAAGCGATTGTGTGCTTTGAAGAAAAGCGCTGCACCTGCGTCCTGTCTCTATGACGACGGCTCCTTTATGATGGACGCTGCCCGGTTGCTGTATGTTTGAGATCGTTTTTACCCGATCAGACGCGGAGCAAAGACGATGTGGGTACAAGACATGGCGGCTAAAATACAAGAAACATCTTACATTTGGAAAAGAGTGCCGGTCACGTAAACAGCGCCTCTCTGAAAAGTTGAGCTAGAGCTAGAGAAACTAGAGCGCTCGGAGCAGCCGCACAAAAAAGCTGGCACTCCCCAGTGCCAGCGGGCCTTGTTTGTGCTTTTTGTGAAATGCGATCCATGGTGAATTATAGACGTAGAGCACAAAAGCATACAGTGAACATTCTCTATGTTTTATAGTAGTTTGAACTCTGAGGTTGCCGTGGTCATCAAACTTTTCCTGTACATATATATATTTTAAGATTATGATTGGAATGCATCTCTCAGGGGTCATGAATATTTGTCCTTTTTAAAGTTCACTCTGGCTAGTAGTTCTTACGTTATCTCACTTTGGTTCAAAGTGTTGGACCAGCCACAGGATAATTCTGCAATCTTTTATGTCTAACTGGGGAAAGAAGATTGGTATTTTCCCTTTCCATGATGATAAATAGAGACAGGAGTAACTCAAGTCCACTGTTCTGACTTCCATCTCCAGCATCTCCTTCTTTCCAAATATTTCTCTGAGCCTGTCATGTGGACGGGCTATCTTTAGATCCAAGTATGACATCATCCTGCCTGTCTTATCTGCTGCATTTCATACTATTTAAACCTAATAACACAAACAGCGGGGGAAAAGTTCAGAGCCATACTTGGAGTCCATGTTCTCTGCTGTCAGCACCGCTGTAACCTCCTGCTCTGCTCGCTCTGCAGGAGTGACAGGACCTCCCTCTCTCCCACCGCCTCCACTTTCACCAGGGAAGATGCCGACCCCCTGACCCCAGCCCGAGAAGCCCAGTGCATCGTGGGAACAGAGACACAAAGGATCATGGGAAAGGAGGTGAAGGAGGAGCAGAATCGTCTGAAAGGCTGCGTGGTGAGTAGCTTTGGTCATTCTTCATTTCTTCTAGTGGAGAAACCACAGTGTGGCTCTGCACTGAGAGAAAACAACAGCATCAGCGCTGACAGAAGATGAGCTCAGCCTCTTTCAGTCCTACGTCTCCTGTGGCCGCACAAAGTGACGCACTTTGTTCTTTGGGTTGGAAAATGCCTGATTTACAGCTTAAGGAGGTTTTTCCTAAATAAGGGTATTTTTAAAGGCAGTCACATGTGCCACAGAGCGCTGGCATCCGGGCCTGGCACTTAAAATACTGCTGGTTTTCCATCCTACCAGCTAGTTAGTTTCACTTAATAACACCGTCTTTAAAAGTCACGTATTCTGTAAAATCCACTATCACCATGTTCCTCTAACTCTAATATGTGTCTCTAGTCTGTCTACAAACCCCCCAATGATGAGAAAAGTACATCCTCTCCGTCTTTTGCCTGCTCCACTTTTCAGAAAATGTGTGCTCAAACAGGCCGTTTGGAGATTTTCCCTTCATGACATCACAAAGGGCAGTAGCCCCTCCCCCAGGTGGGTGACACTCCCACAGCTAGGTGTTTGTTCTGCCCTCTGAGTCTGCCTTCTCACCATAAACAATAGAACATGGAGAGAGAAAGCCTGAGCCACCCAAGCCCTTCCAGAGAGGGGGTGTGGTCAGACACAGCTCATTTACATATTTAAAGGTACAGACACAGAAACAGTCTGTTCTGAGCAGGGCTGAAATAGAGGGGTTTATAGACATGATCAAATACAGGATCAGAGTGGATTTAGAACAAGAAACTTCACACACATGTTTTGAGGAACTCTGAGACTTATTTAAACTGGTTGAAGAGGAGGAGAATATGTGACCTTTAATACATTTTAAAGGTTGTTCATCTTTGCTGTGTTATCTAGATAGAGTCAGGGTGTCTTTTTTGTTGTCAAGCTTTTCATTTTCACAGTCTTTATGCACCATTAGTGAAAATATTAATATCCGTCACAGTTCAGTCTGTTAGACGTTATTATTGTAATCAGAAAATCAATGAAATGTTGATAGATACCTATCTTTAGAAAATGTTTCTCTTCAAGATTTTAAAGAAAGCTTGTTAACAAACAAAATCCTGAAATCCTGTTTTTGAGTCCAATCCCCGTTTCGAGATGAGCTCTTGACTTTGCTCTTGGTTTTCCTGCCGGTTTTCATCTCCTGACAAGAACTTGAGTCTGCAAATGTTCTGAGTTTTGACCTGTGGAGTCACAGGAAGTCTTCAGAGGTGTTATTTAACCTGGCACAAGAACTCCAGACAGTTCCATGAAAAATGTCAAGCCGTGACTGCACAACATGGTGGAACTGAGGGCCAGACCAAATAAATCCAAGAATTTCACTTTATGCTTTAATGACATCTTGGCTTTTAACAAAGCTTCACAGTCTTTGGATTAAAAGTCAATTACTGAGTGATGTGTGGGTCAGAGCGGGGTGAGAGGATAATCTGCAGAACATGTGGATTCCTCACGCACCATATTCCTCATCCCTGACACCAACCAGCTCTTAACTGAACATGTCGGTGCTGCTGCAGTGACCTCCCTGCACATTACGCTCAAAGGAGATACTGTTAGCGTCGTTTTGAAGTAGAGGAGTGTGGTATGTTAAAAACCAGTAATTAAGTTTATATTTAGTCTTTTAAGTTAGTATATTAAATGTGTTTACAACCTGCAGGTGAATACACAGTGGCAGTTAGGGCTCAGCCCCGAGGTATCCCAAAATGCAATGCTTTTTAAAGTTATCTTTTGGGGCCTTTTTGCCTTTATCAGATAGGATAGCTAAAGAGAGACAGGAAATGTTTGGAGGAGAGAGTGAGGGATGACATGAAGCAAAAGGCAGAGGGCGGATTCGAACCCCTCAGCCGCTGTGACGAGGACTATAGCCTCTGTACATGGCGCCCTTGACATGACCGCTAGGCTATCCAGTGTCCCAAAATGCAATGCTTCTTACCTTTTCTTGACCCTGAGCTAAAAAAACACCCACGGACATGCATGTTCGATGCATGATGGCCGACACCTAACATAGTCCAAATTTTTCAAACACTGTGATTCTTTTTTTAGTAGATGTTCAGGCTAGTCTTCTTTGTCTTCCCTTCTTGTTAATATCCTTGCACCTCACTGATGTGTCCATGTCCATGTGCTACAGGGGTTCTATGTTGGACATTTTGTAGGGGGCGCTGATGGGCCAGATTTGCCAAAACCATTTCAGTACAAAAAAACTTCATATGTGCTTCACTTTAGATTCCTGTGCAGAGTCATATCACTTTTCAGAGCACATGCTGCATCTCAAAAATTGAGAAGAAGTTGCAGACGAGAGAAAAGTTTTGTCTTTAAATCCTGCCTTTTGTGTCTTTATCCTCTCGTTGGCAGCGTAGCCTTAGCACCTGTGACTGGAGTTCAACAGGGCAGAGAGCAGCCTCATTGTTAGTCTCAGTAAGCTCTGGGCTTGTTGGCACACAGCTGCCCTGCCTCCTTTCTCTGCGGTTGTTGCCTTTATTGCGCTGGTAGCTGTTAGTTACCTGGGTGCTTTGTCTGTTAGAGCCTCAGTCGTTACTCTTTATGGAGGGATTAATAAGACACTCAAAACAAAATCCCTGCAGCCCAAAGGCCAAACTCAACACCAGGCACCACCAGCGTTTGAACAGTAGTGATTTTCACATGCTTTCTCTGGAGCTCCTGTTTGTGCTTTATTTCTTTAATTGGAGTATTTATAAGAGGGAGAGACGCAGCTCCACTGGTCTGCAGGCTGCTCACACTCCCCTAAAGTCTGAACCCTCTGTGCTGTGATTGAAGACAAATATAAAGGTTGTAGTGTCTGTATAGATGTTTCCGTACATCATAACCTATATGTCCTTTTTCGGTGTTAACAGTAGTGCAGCCTCTTGTTTCTGGAGGTAAACATGCAGACCGTCTGTTTCTCTGGCTAATGGCAGCCAGATGCCGGGGGCTGCCGACCAGATGAGCTTGGTGCTAAGTGATAGTTCTTGGCTGACATCACCTTGCAGCACGATGCAGAGAGACACACGGTGAAGAGGGGATCAGGAGACAGAAACAGATCAAAATCACCAGACAGGGAGAAGTATGCTGGAACAGGAGACGACTGGATCGAGTTTAAAAACACAAAATACCATTGAATATGACATAACGAATCATTAAGCGGCTATTTTTTGCTGCGGCCGACATGATTTTCTTCTCGTATGGGTGAACTGGAAGTTGAGTGCACCACAGGAGTTGTTTTTAGTGGAAGATGAAGGACAGAGGCACATATGTGCAGAGGAGACGTCAGTGATCTGTTCGATGGATCTGAGTGGTTCGTTGGGCTGATAATGTCTCTCTGTGAAACCGGTCTATGAACTGACTGGCATGTTAGTGAATGATGTCCGAACGCTTCATTTTACTGCATCTCTGGCATCGTTCTAGAGGCGACACGTTCCTCCAGCTCGGTGACTCATTTCTTCTTTAAGCGCTCTCAGTAAATAACGTGGTTAAATTCAAGCTTCTCCATAAAACTCTTTTATTAATGGCTGTTTTGTGCTTTTTGGCCGTCGTGGAAATTCAGCGTTTATAATTTCTCTGCCTGTGATGGATGCATATTTGCCTCGCTGATTGTTGCAGAGCACCGTTCGTGTGTCAGCTCTGTTTCTACTGGCAGATGTTAAAGACGTTATTTTAAACAGAACAATTAACACAACTCGTGGTCGACACGATTCATACAGTTGGACTGAAAAATGTCAGGATTAAAGAATGTTATAGCCGATACCCAAGTTTTACAGATTTCATTTATTTCATGTTATTCGGATAAGCCCCTTAAGATGTACCATCTTGTTTTCAAAGGGGGTCCTTAAAGGAGACGCATCGGTGCATCCCTAAAGTAAACTTTTAATAAATAAATGGACCAAGAATATAAAGTGGGGGCGCCGGTAGCTTAATGGTTAGTGCGCGCGCCCAATGTACGGAGGCTGTAGTCCTCCAAGCAGGTGACCCAGGTTAGAATCCGACCTTTGTCTCCTTTCCTCCTTCTCTCTCTCTCTCTCTCTCTCTCTGTCTCTTACCCTGATTTCCGACTCTATCAACTGTCCTATCTACCTTTTAAAATAAACCGTTTAAACCATATAAAACAGAGAAAAAAGTTACAAAAAGAGCTAAAATGTAGAGAATAATAAATGATATCATGTATAAATATACACGATTCATGATGTAGAAAAAGAATACGACCTCACTGGAGAAAGTCCTGTAAAGAAAGTCACTTTTTTTCCATGTTTTTTTGATGTCCGATGATTCAGAAGGTGAAGCAGAGTCAGTAACAGGACCTGCGATCAGGAAATCCCACTGTGTTCTGTGTCCCCGTCCAGACACGTGGAGCTCGCTGTGGAAACCCCGCTGCACAGTCCTTTGGCCAACCTTTAAAGCACTGCGATGGTTGTTAAAAAGGCTTAGTGGCTGTTGACGTCTTTGATATATTTCTGCACAAACACAAGGTCTGCAGCTTTGGCTTTGACCTCGTTTAAAACTCCACTGCACACTTCCAACCAGAGTCTGAGTGCTGGGCCTGGAAATCACAGTCCAAGGCTGAACAACATGTCTGATATTTAACGAGGGTCGGAGAAAGGGGATTTCAGAGAGTCCTGTTTCCATCTGTGATGTCTCTTTGTTGTCATTAAGGAGGTGAAGCTCACGTTGGGACTTAATGTGTTCATTCATAAAGTTCATCTTTAGTGTTTTTATTACAAACCTTTTCTGCCTTCTGTCTGCTCTGGTTTATTTCACACAGAATAGTCGACCTGTGTTAGAAAGTCCGCTTTGTGTCGTTTACAGGAGACTTCTCCCCCGTCTCTTTGTAAAATTCACGTTAGCAGCGAGCTGCAGTAACGCCCTCGCTGTCTGACGGCTCTGTGAATAAAATCCTCCATCTGAGCAGTTTATGCATCCTGTCACCATGAATGCTGTGGATGGTCGACAGACCGACGAAACTTTTCTCACGTCCTGGTGTTGATCTGCTTCAGTGACTTAATTCTGTCTTTGTGCAAAAACAAGATTAAAATGAAACAAAAACTTTAACTGATGAGATCAAAAATACACACAGCATGTAAATTAACACGGTGATCTAAAAACTCTTACTAACATCCAAATAATCAGTGAGTATGTTCTTCTTCTTCTCTCTAGTCCTTCACTAAAACAGTTTTTATACACAAGGGGAGGAGCCGGCCGTCCCGTCCATGTAAACACGGCTCTGACAACAACACAGCCGGCAGGACTCGAGCTTCTCACTCATTGTAGACAGTCATGACTCAGAGACACATTTACAGGATAGACTGGATTTATCATATATTTATGTGGAACATGTCACACATTCTTCCTTTAATGTGTCTGTGATTCTAAAAGGAACCTTCCTCACATTCAAACTAAAAACATCCTAACCGTCTTGTCACAGATCTACAAGCACATTGTTTTTGGATTATTTCCTGAAGACGTTTTCTCTCTTCTGTCCACAGAGCTCTGCTGAATGTGGGATCGGTACGAGATCTCCCAGCAGCCAAGTCTCTGAGCAGCAATCAGTGAGCCACACCTCGTCACCCACGGGAGACGACCCAGCCTCCGCTGATGATGTCATAGTCAGACATTTATTGGAGGGGGAAAGGTGACATTTCAGCCCCCTCTCTTCCTCCCTCTCTCTCCCTCTCTCTCTCTCTCTCCCTCTCTCTCTCTCTCTCTCTCTTCCTCTTTCTTTCTCTCTCTCTCTCTCTTCCTCTCTCTCTCTCTCTCTCTCTCTCTGTGACTTACATAATGAGAGGTCTTTATGTAAGTCATAATTGGAGTCACATGTCTGTGTTTTCTTTGCAGCAGGAAGCCGAGAGCAGAGCCGAGTCCTGGCACCGCCCCACAAGGCCACACACAGCTCCACACTCAGCTCCAGAAGTTCACCGTGTCTGCTGACAAGGTGACCTGACCGCCGCTTGCCACGCCTACTTTTACCTTTACATCAGAAATCACTATCTAATTATGATTCTTCACTCAACAGAACAAATGTTGAAACAAAAAGATTTAACCTTATTATGAACAAAAGCCTCACAACTAAGAATCGTCCAGTCGGCATCACAGCTTCACTCAACAACTATCACACCGTCTGTTGTAAGCCGCCACAGACATTATGTCACATTTTGAAATGAGCTTTGTGGTTTTTATTTCTACTCGTTTAAATTTCTTGATTTTAAATAAATGTTTGGTACGTTTTAAAGACATGTAAACATTCATCCAGTGCCTCTGGGTTCTTTCTTCTAAATGTTGTCTCTCTTCTTCAACACTGGGCTGCACAGTGGTTAGCACTGTTGCCTCTCTGTGAGGAGGTTCCTGGTTTGAATCCCCGTCTGACAGGAGCCTCTCTGTGTGGAGTCTGCATGTTCTCCTCGTGCATGTGTGGGTTCTCTTCAGGTACTCCGGCTTCCTCCCACAGTCCAAAGACATGCTCATTAGATTAACTGGTGACTCTAAATTGCCCGTAGGTGTGAATGTGAGTGTGTCTGGTTGTCTGTCTCTATATGTCAGCCCTGTGATTGGCTGGTGAACAGTCCAGGGTGTACCCCACCTCTTGCCCAATGACAGCTGGGATCGGCTCAAGCCTCCCCAAAAGAAGAAGCTTTATAGATAATGGACAGGCAGCTGTTCTCTGCTAATGCACTTTTTTTTCACCATTTGACCTGGGACATCTTACAAGTTACTTCCGCATAGTAGCTCTATTTTGTGTATTTTATTTCCTTTTATTCTATTTTAACATGACTTATAATGATAACATTCTTTATTGATAATATTCTGGTTTTATCTCTCATTGTTTTAAAGTGTTTTATTGCAGAACTTATTCTTTGGAGTGTCTGAGTTTTTTTTTTCTGTGCTGTGTAAAGTCATTTCAGTGCTTCAGTTTAAGACATGCTATATGAAATACTTTTGCCTTGTGTTACCATTGACCCGTTTCCTCTCTGTGTTTTCTCTCAGACTCTGTCCTGGCTGAAGGACAACGTGTCCATGGCCACACAGGTGTGTTCTATAGCCAGCTTCGAGGGTCTGGAGGCGGCCCGGAGGTGTCAGCACGCTCTGGAACAAGAAATCCTCAGCAACAGGGCCAGGATCGAGGTGGTCAAAACGGTGAGCCAAAGCACACTGTCAAATTCAGGGTTTGTCAGAGAAACATAAGCACTGGATGGATGCCCTGAATGAAAATATCCCCCACATGTTGCAGACCAGGCCTGGCTCGTGTATTAATCGAATAATGAGCTGACATTTCATCTGAGACGGCTTAACTTGCCACAAACTTCAGATTAGGTCGACTTTTCTCAGCATGATCCCCAGTCCTCAGTCATCACATGCTCTGATCGGTTTAACGCTGCTTCCTCAGGAGGGCCGCGAGCTGGTCCGAGCCCAGCACCCGGGCGGCGCCAGGATCGAGGAGTTCCTGGGCCAGCTGGAGGTCCTGTGGGAGGAGCTGAGGAGGAGGCACCAGAGGAATGGAGTGTTTCTGAGGGCCTCAGAGGAGCTGGGCTTCAGGGTAAGATTTCATAAAACGCCTCACAGCAGGCGCTCCTGAGTCATACTGAGGGAAGGGAGTAACCTCCGGAGTTATCGGGGAAATTTATGGTTATGACGGATGATTCTGGATCAGTTCTCTCATTGTGAGAGGCTCATGCACTCAGGGTTAGAAGCTCTTTACTTTCATCTTTACCACCTTAATTGGCAGGCAGAGTGGTATATATCCATAATTTATGAAGCTAATCCAAGGCATATAAATTGTGCTGCCATATAATTCAATTATGGGATGGAAAGAGGCTGAAAATCCACCCAGATTGATGACTCAGTTGGAAAGCATGAGTCTTTTATTACAGAAGATGTAAGTCACAGCATGGTCCACTTCCATTAGGTAAACCCTTTGCTGTTTCTTTTGTATAGAGCATCAACTCTGTTTGTTTTTGCAGTTCACTGAATCACTTGCAAACCCTCTACATGATTACTCCCTCTGCTGTGAAGGTTGTAAAAGTGCTGCAGGCTCTGGGCAGCCTGGAGGCCTGGCTGGAGTCTGTGGAGCTCTCCCTGAAGGAGTCCGCTCTGGCCGGCGACCCCGAAACGATGAGCGTGGCGGAGAGGGAGAGCTGTCTGCTGGAGGAGGAGGTGGCAGCACGCAGTCTGGAGCTCGGCACCCTGAGGCAGGAAGTGGACCGTCTCCAAGGGCACAGTCACCCCCACACCCGAGGCCTGCCAGCTCGCATGGAGGAGGTGGAGAGAAAGTGAGTTTGTTAGAGGAGGTCAGGGGTATTCCCAGGATGTCAATCATCAGGGGAGCTCATGTTATGATCTGAACATTTAGACTCTGGAGGTTTCACTCATCACTGTGGTCAGGAAATAAAACATGTCAGTGTTTCCAACAGGTCACAGGGTTGGGCTCAGCGTTTCTGCCATCCAACATGGAAGAGTTTATTCATGAAGTCCCCAGATTGGATTTAACACAAACAATTTCACCCCATAAACGACAAAAATATACATCCATAAGATGTGTTTTTTTTTTCTCCAAGTTGGCAAAAAATCTCTCCATGTGCTCATTCGGTGCAGAACTGGAGTTTAGCTACGTCTCCCCCTCAGTCCTGACATGCACTTTACTCACAGCTTGTCAGTTTGTGTCAGACTCACCAGTTCAGTGTTTGCAATATGGCTCACCTTTCTTCAGATGGCTCTCCACAGACTTGTTGTTGCCATGAACTTTCAGTGTGACCTGATGATGCTGGCTGGTTCACTGGACGTACCTGTGTCTAAAAACAGACTCTGCAAAGATCATCAACTAAAATAACGAAATGGAAAGGCTTCAGTTTGACTGTTTCCAGAGTGGGGGTATTAGAGGAGGCAGGTAGAGGATCCCACTCAGCAGCTGGAAGACACTTGTGCTGAGGTCATTATTTAACACAACATATAAGCCGCTTAGGGCTCATTTCTTCTGGAGAAAATACTCTTTGAAATGTCTCTCTTTTCCGTCTCAAATATAAACTCTGCACGGACTGAGCACCTTCATGCCCTGGAGTACAGGATGTGTTTATATGACACATGATATATGATTACATTAACAGCACTCCAGCACAGGGACATGCTGCATGTGGTCTCTGTAATGTGGTTTTTCTGAAGGATGCAGGCGTGTATATACGGATGTGAATTATAGTTAAGGTGTAGCTGGTCACTGAAACAGTCCTGCTGCTCTGTGTGTGTGTGTGTGTGTGTCTGTGTGTGTGTGTGTGTGTGTGTGTGTGTGTGTGTGTGTGTGTGTGTGTGTGTGTGTGTGTGTGTGTGTTTCCCAGGTATCATCGTGTCCAAAGTGCCTTAACCCAGCAGAGCTCAGAGCTGCAGGACACACGGATGCTGACAGAGTTCCTGGAGCGCGTTGAGCTGGAAGAGAGTCAGGAGCTCAGCGGGAGTCAGTACAGCCTCGGCCAGGTGAGAAAAAGGTTGTTTTTTATTTCAATTGTTTGTTATTTATATTGGTCGGTTTGGTTTTGAGATATTCTGCGAGGTTTCAGACACTCACCCTGTGAAGGTAAGGTGATGCTTGAATACATTCTTTAAATTTAGCAGCATCTTGTCTTGCATAAGCGGAGTTTCCTTTCTCTTTAAACACCAACCTCCACACTCTTGTCATGTGGTAGAAGCAGAAATGTTGAAGATAAATATCTTAAAACATAAACCAACTAAACCAAACACTCTGTACGGTAGATACCACCGGGGCACTCATTCTTTCAAATGAACCAGGACCCGTCTGATTACTCTCTCTCTCTCTCTCTCTCTCTCTCTCTCTCTCTCTCTCTGCGCCTAACAGCCTCTTCACAGCGAGATCTCCTCAGCTCCGACATTGCTGGGACTCCAAAGCAGCAGTGGTGGAGAGCCCCTGATAGAAAGCATGGGAGACCCTGTGGAGGAACTCAGAGAGGCTGTAGAGATGCTGAACGACACCGTGAGAGAAAGAGGCCGATCTCAGAGCCACGATCAGGCCGTGCAGGAGCTGCTGAGAAAGGTCAGGAGAGGAGAGTCAGCTGAAACTCTCTAAAGATAATGAGAGCTCTTGTTGTAGTTCATGTTTAAAATGTTTGTTTATAACCATAGTAGACGATGCTGAATGGTGTTTAAGTCTCTGCTTTTGGCACAAACAGCTGCACAAACCAATAGAGCCACATCTGGTTTGCTTTTGTCTGTGGTTATGTACTTTAATAGGCCCCAAACGACCCACGCTCCTCCTCGCATGAGTGTTTTTGCGCTAATTCGTTTTATTCTTGCACACATGTCAAAATAGCACATGCACACACGCCCGCGGAGGACTCCATGACACCATTTGAAACACTAATTTGCAATGTGGCTCTCATTGGAAAACAAATAATACACAGTGAAGCATAATGACTTAATGACAGCCTGCGTGTGCTCATGATGACTTTGTGCCTCTCCAGCATGCCAGCCTGGTCGTTCGAGTGGAGGAGAGTCTGTCCTGCAGCAAAGAGCTCAGTCTGGACATCCTGGAGAGGGAGACGGACATGGCCGTGCAGTGTGACCTCGAGCGCTGCGGCATCGAGAGTCTGCAGGCGAAACAGAACAGACTGGAGGTGATTTCTTCTCATTATTATGGTCTGCTGTTTTCTTTTTCCGTGAAAATCCAATCCAGCAACAATCTTGACTCCCATGCATGTCCGCCACAACAACAAAATCAACTTATAACAAACACTGAACAAAATGACAGTCAAGGTATGGGTCTCACAGTCTCAGTTAGCTGCTAATTGTTGCTAACATGTAAATAAAATAAAGTTCTTATGTGACTGGTTTTTAAAAGTGGAGATCAGACTTGTTGGACGGTCTGTTAGTCCAATAAAGCTCACAGAGAGAGAGACAGATTATTAGTCTGATATTTACATGAACAAATCTCCAAAAGACTCCAACAGCACAAACACGGCCCAGAGGTTAAAGGTCAGGGACTGAATTAGCTGAGGTGACAACTAGCAGACAGCTAGCAGCTCCCACCTGTCACTCAAAGAGGCCACACCCCCTAATTCTACATCCCTTTAAGCCTTAATATAATGTAAACAGATGAGTTGTATAAACATTCAGCTCGTATAGTTGAAGAGAGAAATGAGATCTAGAGACCCAAACTGTTTTTGTACCAGGATGTAAACATGTTTATTTTAACATGGGGCTCTATGAGGACTGACTCACTGCAGGAGACAGACTCTAGAGGACTCTACAGGAACTACAGTTATAGCCCTTTTGTGTTGGCTTAATTTGTCTTCGGAGATCATGACTTGTTTATACCATTGATTCTGGATTCTGGACCTTGATTTTAGCAGCTTAGTATCGTTTAGAAGAGAAAGCCCCCCCCCCCCCTCACTTTCCTCTAACACATTGTTCCACCGCCTGTTTCCTGTTGTGCCAGATTTTCTCACATCTAAAAAAGGGCCAGCCCACCCTGCTTTGATTTATAGTATAAACTGCACCGTAAACAATCCCACAGATACACACACACAGAGCGTTGAAAAGTTTGTTATTCACACAGGATGTTTATTTATGCGTGTGTGAGTCATTATTGTTCACAATGTAAGAGTGTGTGACATGGGTGTGTGTGTGTGTTTGTGAGAATATCAGGTGCGGTGTGTTTTGCCTCCTGGGGGTCATTGGTTGAAGGTGTGATCTTGGTTGATGGTAAAGTTGTGTGTGAGTCATTTTTTGGCAGTGTGGTGTGTATCACACACACACACACAGCTGTCTGGACTTGATACGACTGAAGAGCAGAAATGAGCTAATCTCCCAAACTGAAATAAGCGTGTCGTCAGCAGACAGGCATCCACAGCTCTGTGTTCAGGCTTACTGTAGCTGAGAAACATTATGGAGTATACTTCCCAGAGAGCAGTCAACACTATTAATTACGGCTCGTCAAAGGGAGAAAAAACAGTGGGAGCTTGCTTTGGCGTGGCAGCCCATATGTAGACCATATGGCTCTCCAGCTGAATGATATGCAAAAAGCATTGATGAGGTCATACAGAGATACTATTGCTACAGGCTGCCTGAGCGATACAGTGCATGATGGGAGATGATGGATATGTAGTGTGACTCTCCACAGGTCGCCTATGAAGTCATCAGGGAGGAGGTGAAGGAGGTGCAGGAGCAGGCCTCTCGGCTGGAGGAGCTGTGCCCAGAGAAGGTGCACGTGCTCGGGGCGAAGATCGGGGCGATGCTGCAGGGCTGGACGGAGCTGGGGAGGAGTGTGACGGAGAACAAATCACGGGTGCAGGAGTTTGTGCATCTCCAGGACTTCTTCAGGAGCTACCTCGCTATGATGTAAGCAGAGAAGAGGGAGTCATTGGACATATATGATGCAAAGTTGATGCACCATACTCTGAGTATCTGAGTTATACGATAACATGCATTACAATTTATAACCTCTAGCTGCAAATGATCTCCAAATGAAAGCATTGTCAACTTCTGATTTTATAAAGTTTTCAGTCTGGTCATCTAACCTTATTTTTTTTTTATTTATTTTTTTAGAGAAAGGTTGCATTGATCTACAAACTTAACCTTTATCAACACATTAGGCTTCTGTACTATTAACGTTGTTTGATCATAGAAAATACTTTTTGGGCCTTTTGCCTTTAAGAGATATGACAGGTGAAGAAAGACAGGAAATGTTGGGAGGACGGGGGGGTGACATGCAGCAAAGGGCAGAGGTCGGATTCGAACCCATGGCCGCTGCGACGAGGATTCGACGAGCCTCTGTACATGGGGCATGCAACATTATCCTTAGGATATCTTCACCCCCAAAAAGCCATTACTTTTAAATCGATATTAAATTCTAACCTTCTGACCTTTTTTTGGCCACCAGAGAAATACTCAGCATGTTGTCATGGAAATGAGAATCAGTTATAGATTTCTGGTAACAAAAAGTTAAATTTTTTATTTACATATCATCTTAATAATTGCATAATAAAAGATTTATACTTTGAATTTGTATCCATGTAATATGGGGATACTATGCTGTAGTGTTTTTTTTATCCCCTCCCCTTGTAAGCAGGGCGGCGTGGGGATGTTGTGACCCTTTCCATGACCAGATTTTCTTTCGTAATCCTCAATGAGAACATCTGCCCATTACAATATCTTCTAAAGGAGAGAACAGGATGTTCTCGTTGTTAAGCACAGGTCCCTGGTGAAATGTATAATTTAAGATGTGCTCAGGAGGTCAGCTGGAGTTTCCTGGGCCGAGTGTGACAAGGCGATGAATGTCTGCGCTATTAGGGAGCGTCTGCTTATTCTCAGTTTCTTTCTTTCTTTCTTTTGGGATGTATGGCTTTCCTCACAGTCCTGTTCCTTGTCTCCTCCACCACCTACTTCCCCCTCCCCCCACTCATCTGAGCAGCTCATGGACAGAAGACACCAGGTCCTACATTTTCTCTGACGCTGCCTTGCATATTGGGAAAGATGGCCGGAAGCCGCTCGCTGCAGAGCTGGACCTGCAGATCGAGCAGAAGTTTGATGAGTTTGACGAGCTGGTGGCCACGGGGAGGAACATTTTGGACAAAGAACACCATCTCAGACAGATGGTGAGTAGGATTACACACCCTCTTAAATATTCAATTGTACTGTTGGTTTTATTTTGTCCTGCCTGTACAAACCCTGAGTCATGTGTTGCAGGTCAAAGAGCGCATGGAGGAGCTGAGGAGCATGCTTGGCTGGATCTTGGTGCACTGGAGGGCTCAGAAACAACAGTGGCTTCACAAAAAGTGCAAACAGGAGCTTCCACAGGATAACATTTATTCAGAGGCCACAATGTGCTCTCCGAGAACAGAGGTAGATGAACCGAGAAGCCTGAATGAATCTTTTGAATAAATAAATCCCTTAAAAGTGATCAAATGTACCTTTTCTCTATGTCAGGAGTTTGCTTTAGCTTTAAACTAATCTTAAACGTGTCCTGCTTTTAAGATGCATCAAACATAATTGGTACAGATAAAGTTCTCATTTACCGTTGTAAATATTCAATCATTTTTGTCTCCATTGCTTCTTACAAAGAGTCCACCTCCTGAGATAGAGGACTACGTCTCCCATCAGCCCCCCGCCGTCACCTCTGATGAAGACAGACAGAATTCATCAGGTGACAGCCGGCCTTCTTCCCTGCAGCTCCGACATCCCGAGCCTTCAGAGGAGAAGCAGTTCGAGGACGGGTATGAGGTCATGAAATGCATCGGACCACCAGGCGGAGAGACCTCCACTCCCTCCTCAGAGTCTCCCAAACCGTCTATCGTGGTCCTCAAAGACCCCAGCGCTGCTTTAGGGGGCACGGTGAACCTCATCCTCAGCTTTGCTAACACAGGGGACAGCCAGGTTCAGGTGCTGGACCCACCTGCTGGGACCTCTGAGGAAGTGGATGAGTCCTTTGAGCCCGTGCACAGGGTGAGAAAAACATTCTCCACTCAGTGTAGAAGATAATAAAACATTATTTTAGGACTTTTCTATTTGTTCCTGAAATACAGCAGCAGCATTCATTCTCTGTAGAGACACTGCATGGGACCTCCTGCTGCTGTTCGTTCCTCCCTCTCTTCACCTTCACATCCTCCTTTTCCCCCATTTTTCTCCCTCAGCTCACTGTGCCTCAGCCTTCTGCCTGTAAAAACTTTTGGAGGCGCTGCCAGGGCCTTTTGGAAAATACTTTGGGTAGTTTAAAGCGAAAGAAAAAGATTTATCGGCAGAGTGCAAACGAGGTAAATTGCGCATTGTGAATTGGCGCTGCATGCTGCGTCTCAAAGTGTGCTGGGACTGCATGCTGTGTGAGGTTGTTGTTTCTGCAGGCAGCATGCTCTACTAACTCCTGTTACGAGGTTCAGTCAGGCTGCAGCGGAGCTGCTGGTGCCCTGTCTGCACACCGGGTGTAAAAGTACAAAACCAAAACAAGTCATCCTAAAGTGTTGTCATATGTGCTCATACACCATCGACAAAGTCAACGCAGCTGGATTAAAGTATAGTTAATGAGAGAAAATAAAAAAAAACACTTCACTGTTAAATGCATCATTTCAAACTGAACTGCAGAAACTTAAACAATCAGAGACTTGAAGGCTTCACAATCAGGAAATAAATGAATCAAGTGTTTGACATGAAAGTAGACAAAATGAGCGTCATAACAAAAAGATGAAGTGCTTTAAGAGTAAAGACAGTTTGATTAAAATACAGATCTAGCATATACATGTATAAAGAGTGCATGGTAATGCATTTAGGGACTTTATATTTTGTACCAATCACAGCGCTCTGTACTGAGTTTGTTTGGTCGAGTTTACCACCACAGACGACAGCACGCTGTGATGTTAACGATACGTTTCTGATTGTGGTCACCCGTAGCAACCAGCAGATACCTGCATGATAAGCACAGACAGTGTGAGAAACAAAGAAAGCGTACACAATGAAATATTAACACTTAACGACACCGCGTCTCTGTTTGAAAGTCTGCAAAGAACTCATTTAAGTTCTTTAAAAGACTGAATTGACTTCCTGTTTGTTAAGTAGATCACAAGAGGCCCGAGCCGTGGGGGGGTGATCTGAACGGATCCCAGATCAGCTGTAATCAGTTTCAACATTAGTAAATGTCGGTAGTGTTGAGTAACGGATGTGTCATTCAATTTTTATGCAAAAGACAAGAGGTTCTGTGTCGGACTTAAACAATATGACTGAAATGCAGTGAAGCGTCTCTTCTACATCGTGACAACATATTTTCTATGTGCTGTGTTGTGTTGCCTTGTTCCAAGTAATCATGACGTATTAACATGACGCATAAACATTCAATGTTTTTATACCCAACATAAGTATTATTACAACTCAGAAATCTTTTCATATCCAGTTAAACGATTTGGATTCATAGTGAAGTAGGGTTACAAACTGTTGTCGAGTGCTTGGTGTGAAATAAACTCTGAGTTATCTCTGCAGTTTGGAGAGTTAAGGGAGTCTTGTAACCCGTTTAACACGGATTGTTAAGTAAGCTAGACGCAGTGAAAACAAAGGCGGACCTTTGACTAAAGACGACGACGACCTCTGAGTACAATCATCTGTCAGTAGTCTTTTTCCCTTCAGCTCGTCTTGTGTAAACTCAGATGAATGAATAAATCCCCTGCAGACGCTCAGACAATTAATCAGTACGCTTACAGTCCAACTTTCCTCTGATGAAACTTTTCTTTGGACCTGGACTCGTTCATGAGTCTGGATTTCTGCCTGGAAGCTCTGATGACAGAGACAGAAAGACGGTGATGAGTAAGAAACGCACTCTCACTCGCCCTCCTGCTGTGAATGTTGACAGACTCTCTCTCTCTCTCTCTCTCTCTCTCTCTCTCTCTCTCTCTCTCCCCCCTCTGTCATTTCACCCCCCATCCTGAGGTGAGCCTGCTCTTGTCCGTCTCTGTGAGGCGCTGCCACGACGGTGTAAAATAAGTGACCTCATCTTCACTTCCTATGAAACTTGTGCTCCAAAATGGCTCCCAGCAGGAGGGTGTCCGTAACGCCAACACAGGCGCAGTCATTAGAGAGAGAACTGGTGCTGAACTCAGTAGAAAGGCCCCCAGACTGCACACGGTGATTTATAGTCTGGGGCTTCCACAGAAACAAGAGATTAGTCACAGAGTTGGAAGGTCAAACCATTACAGCTGCACATGACGGCATGTACAGACACATGTGATTCTGATTACCATCTGCAGGCGTGGAAATGCATCTCTGTCCATGTTCTCTTGTTCCTCTCATCTCATGTTTGTGTTGTTGTTTTACATCTGCATTGCTGTGTGAGGTTTGTATATTTCTGAATCCATTGTTTACTCGATGTTGGATGTTTGAATAGTAGCTGATTGTCTTAAACAGTTTGTCTGTCGTCATGTGTAACTTATTAAATACGTCTTGTTCTTGCAAAAAGCCGCAGGGCTCCAGTGAGGTTGTCATCACTTTCAGTACTCCTCGATGCCACGTGTTTTAAAACAGTATAATCCTTGTTATTTTTACATTCAACAGAATCCAAAAGTAACAAAGCTTTGAAAAACATCAGATCTTTACTCATAGTTTTAACCAAAAGCTGCTGCAGGAGAAGCAGAGAGACAGCAGCAGTGGTCATTTCAAATTCACAGGTGGACAAATATAAATATAAAGTCTCCTACAAACAGACACAGAGCAGTGGAAAAAAAGAAGCATTATTGGGTTTCCAGGACTTCTGTTTTTTTCCCCATGGGGTATCAAAACCGGTATCAGTATCTTTGACTTTTAATAGTACCAAATCAAAAGTCCTAATCAGGCTGCTGTTTTAAGACGCAGTGGCATTTCGCCTTCAATCTGACACACACACACACATGCCTGTGTGTGTGTGGAGCCCCCGCTGTGCCGTGCTTCCTTAGCGGCAATGTGAACTCACAGACTGGGACACCAATATTACGCTGTCGCAGAATTAATATGAACCTACAAAGACGTGATGACGACTGAGTTTAGTTACGGCGCTTTTGAAACAAAACGCCTTCTGAAAAATGTCTTAAATTAAATTAAGATTCTGGTACAGTGACAACCCTAGACTCCAGGCTGCAGCTCGCATGAGTCTTCCTGGTGTTTTTTTTAAATGATAAAGCATGTATAGTCGGAGTGATGTGCAAACAAAAACCTAACATCCTCTCTCGTTTTACAGGTAAGTACCTACCTGCATGTGAAGGATAACAACTCGTCTGCAGCGCCAGTGTACGAGAGTATCACCCTGCCCCGCCAAAAGAGCCGCTCTGCAGCCTCAGCCTCCCCTACTTTCTCGCCGTCGTCCTCCTCCTCTTCTCCGTCATCCTCAGCGCCTGCACCTCAGACAGCCAACGTGACCTTCCACCCTATGACCGCGGGTGGCAGCAGCTCCATCTTCAGCAGCCTGAAGAGGATGGGCAAGAAGAGGAAGAGGAAGCGGGACGCTCGCAGACACACCATTCAGAAAATCATGGGAGTGGAGGAGCGAGCAGAGGGGAGGCTTCAGTATGACTATGAGACGTTCACATACGACACACACACATGGCCTCTGAAGGAAGCCAGGAGGAAGAAGAGTTCCCCAAAGAGCAGGGATGGAGTAGAAGCCACGGCCTACATGAAGAACCCCCTGCTGAAGGACATAGACACAGAGTGTTCAGGGGAATACAGCATCATTCCGTACGCTGTTTCAGAGGGGACGAACGATCTGCTCGACTCGAACCCTGTGAGGACTCACTGCAGATTCCTCTCTCTGGGCTCCGTGCTAAGCTTCGAGCTCCCTAAAGACATGGCGCTCATCCCCAGCATCCAGGACATCATCACTATCGCCCCGCCGGAGTCTAAAACAGGAGCCGGGACTGATCCAGACCCCCTCTCGCAGAGACACTCAGATCTGAGCTCCTTCAAACAGACTCGAGCTGCTCCTGCTGCCGTCGCGCACACATCAGCAGATTTGAGCTCTTCTGAAGCCCCGTCTTCAACTGCTGTAGTGAAAGGTCTTCTTGATGTGGACACAAGTCTCCAAACACCACCTCCTCCTGTGTCTCGAGAGGAGGGCGAGGACCACACTGTACCGCGTAACGACCTGTTGGAAACTGAGTACAGTCTGCAGGAGGACGCAGAGCAGGAGTTGGACAAAATGTCCTCAGAGGTTAAAACCAGTCCAGCTGATAAAGATGACACCAGCCTGTCCACACAGCTCCCTATTTATGTTAACCAACCCCACACTGAACATAAACATGGCTGCCTGAGTGTGCACACGCTCATTAAAGACCTAAGTGGACACATGTACCATAAATGTTCCAGACCCCACAGTTTGCATGAAGACAGTCCTGGTCTTCAGGGTCAGAGCCAGGCGTCTCACTTGGTCGTCAATCTGAAGTCCACGGTGAGCGTGAGTGTCCGTCAGGACTCTGTGGACTCTGGGATCTCCACCTCCAGCAGCATCAGGCTCTGCACCGATGCTCCATGTCAGGAGCATCCCAGAGGAGTGGTGGGGAGGCTCCTGTCCTTAGAGGTGGAAGGGGTAGACTGCACTAAAAGAAGGGAGGACACTCTGAGTCCTCCAGGTCCAACGACAAACTCAGCCGAGCCAGAAACAGAGCCGGTGCACCTCGACCACCAGCAGTTTGAGGAGGAAGAGGAGGAGCTGGAGGACATCTGGAACCAGAAAAGTAACTATAGACAGAGTATCTGCTCAGACATCATGTACCAGCCCAACCAGGATGAGACTGAACCCTCACACCAACCCACACAGCCCCCCTCACCCTCCCCATCCCCTCAAACCCCTGCAGTACTCTACAGGAACCTGGCCACAGCCTCAGCACCAAACCTCCTGGTGGCTGAGTTCAGACTGCCCTCCCACATTCAGAGTCTGCTTGGTTACAACAAGGAATCTAAAGGTCAGCTCCCCCTGCTGGCCGCTGGAGACAGGAGGTCCTGGGCAGCGTTTCCTAACAGAGAACCAGCCAGCAAGAGCTCAGTGACGGTGAACGAGACGGCGTCCGACCCAGTGAAGCTCCCGGAAGTCAGTGACAACCAGAGATATATTTATCAGTACAGAGAGGACGAGGAGGAGGGGGAGGAGGCGAAGGTGGGGGAGGAGGTGGATGAGCACACGGGCTGTGTGAAGGTGAGGTCAGCGTATGAAAAATCTGTGATATCAAAAGATCCTGTGAGACAGAATCAGTTCACCCAAATTACTTACAAGGAGACAGCCTCTAGTGGACACTGGGGGAACTGCAGTTTTTGGGACTCCTGCGTTAGCACTTCTTGGGTACAGTTTAAATACTACCCAGAGTTTGAGTGTGAATGTGATTTATCTCTCAGGAAGCATCATAGACACGTCAAATCAGCCTCTCATTATTGTAGTGTTAGAAGTTTTGTTCCATGTAATTTGGGTGGACTGAAAGTTTAACCCTCCCTGTTTCATACATGAGAGTCCTAATTAATGAAGTAAGAACCAGTTTGCCTTATTTGTATGAAGTGAATACAAACAAATGTTTAGGTGAGATCAGAAGCTTTTGTTGTTGAGATGAAATGTTCGATACTTACATGAGCAGCTAACCTTCTGTCGTCTCTGTCTCTCTGATCAGGACCAGTCGATGAGTCTGCTGTCAGTTCATATGAATGTGGACGGCGTCTGTCAGCAGAGAAAAGCCTCTCGCAGCCTGGACGTCAAGGAGACGCAGGAAGAACCGATGTCCACCAGAGGGCGCTGTATCACCCTGGTGAGAGTGAATTCAATCTGTTAGAAATACGGCTCAGAGGGAGGTGTTTGTTTCATTTTGTGTAAATGTTGCCGCGTTTATTTCTCTCAGAGTGGAAAGTCTGAGCTGCAGTCGATGGAGGGTACACTGGAGCGGAAACACAAGCTGCAGTTTGGAGGAAAGAAAGTAAGAAAGACTCGTTCAGAGTTTCAGGCAGCAGATGGAAAGCTCGCAGGCGGCAGCACAAACTCATATCTTATTTTCACAGGCGACCTCCAGAGGCTGGAACTCGTACCACGCTGTCCTCTACAGACACACCTTGTGCTTCTACCAGGACAGAAAGGACACACTGAGGGTGAGCAGAAATATACAACTCAAAGAATCAGAAATGATGAATCATTGAAATGGATTTCATGAAGTTAGTTATGATTCCTTTCTGCTGCAGAGCTCTGCATGCGGTCTGCCGCTGAACCTGCTGGGAGCTGAGTGCACGCCCGCACCTGAGTACACCAAAAAAGCCAACTGTCTGCGACTCCAGTAAGACGGAAACCCCCTCTGAATCACTCTGATGCTGTCTGAAGACTGAAGCAGATGTAAAAGTGATGATCGATGTATAAACGCCCGTGTGTTTGGAGGTTGTAACTGTCATCTTCTCTCGCCTTTCCTCAGGCTCCGTGACGGGTCTGAGTATCTGCTCAATGCCTCCTCTCGATTCCTGATGAAGAAATGGATGATGAAAATACAAGCAAACACAGGTGAGATCAAAAATACACTTTACAAAACCAAGTGATGGAAATCCACCTGTGACAGCATCTCTGGAGTAGGGAGTAAAAGAGAGACAAAAAAACATGATGACTGAAACTTGATGCACTCTTCACTCCTCTCACCTTCTCCGAGGACGCTGTGGAGCACTTTACTGTGACTTAGCACCGGTTCATTTAAGACGGCGCCGGAGAGCCGAGCAGTTATGACCCCATGTTTGGAGACTGTAGTCCTTGTGGTCGCAGCCTGGGTTCGAGTCCGACCTCGACCCTTTCTCCTCCCAACAAATTTCTGTCTCTCTCTTTTCAGCTGTCCTTCTAATTAAAGCAAAAGTGACCCCAACAAAAAATAATAATTAAACCGTATTAAAACAGAATATTAGCACAGTTTGGAAAATATATGCAAGGATGCATATAAATACATATAAATATGAATAATATACACTCTACAAACACTTTGCAATAGACAGAACAAACTCTCTTCAAATTCAAAGTGCACATTTTAGAGCGGCCTTTTATCCTGAGCAGCCTGAGCCACACCTCTGTTTAGTGTTTAGTGATGTCCTCTTCTGGTGATGGGGAAAAGGAGGTGCACTAGTGTGGTGACAGTTGTTGTTACGGCGGTACTATCTGTTGAACAAGTGATCTAGTAATAGTATGTATCATGCACAGTCTCCATTGTCAGAATCAGAATCAGAATCAGAATCAGAATCAGAATCAGAATCGGGGTTTATTGCCAAGTACATTTACACATACAAGGAATTTGACTTGGTGTACTGGTGCTAAACAATTAACAAGGAAATAAAGCAGAACTAGCAACAACTTAAATAATACAGTATAAGAAGCTATTACAATATATAAAATAGCATTTAAAATTTTAAAATATAAAATATAAAATATAAAAAATAAAAAACACAAAAGGTGCAACGTAGGAGCTGTGCAGTGGACTATGAGAAAAAATCTTACAGTGTATGTGACCTACTCACAGAGTGCATGTAACGAATGAAGCGTTAATGTAACGCCCACTTGTAGTTATTGATCTAACACCTCAGCGTGCGATCTCATCTGCATCTTGATGCCACACCTGTCAGGTGGACGGGTTATCTCGATAAAGAAGGAAGTGCTCACACAGAAGTGTGAACAAAGACTGAGAGGAAAAGATGTTTTGTGTTCTAAGAAAGAAAGTCTCAGATCTTTGATTTCAACTTGGATCAAAAACAGAAGTGTTGTTTATAGTTTGTTCAGTGTTTGTCCCTGATGTAATTCTTGTACTAAACTATTGTGTAGACAGTTTAATTCAAAGCTCATGCTGCTACTGAAGTTTAAATATGAAAATGATTTGAATCATGACGTGTTTTTATTTTCTTCAAAGGTCTGAATGAGACTGCGTCGTTGTTATCCAGCGCCCCTGCTGCTCCAGACTTCTCCATGTCCTTGTAAGATCTGACGGTTCGACTGTCTCAACGTGCTTCCCATCCTGACGTTGATCAAAGTTCAGTGATATTAAAAACAGTTTCCTCTGTTCTTCCAGAAAGCCCTCCCCCTGCTCCGCCTGTCACCGTCTCGCCAAATGCTACTGCCCCTCCCAGCATGATGTCACCTCCACGTTCCCCATTCGCAAACCACCGGGCGCCGCCCAAACCAAAGAGATCGTTGTCCTCACCCGGGAGTTCAGTCACCGGCAGCAGAGAGGAGTCAGGAGTGTGGAGGAGGCGTCCTCTCAGGGAGGCTGCTGTGGTGAGACTTTCTGCTGAGTGCACAAAAAGCATGTTTACCTTCAGAGAGGTTACTGAGTGTTAATGTGCTCAGGGGACGCTATACAAGCTCCGCCCTCTTCTGTTAGCTACTGTATATCCCCTCTGAGGCCGTGGTGGTTAGAGGACCCTCTCCTCCGTGGTAGTTATTGATCCAACAGGAGTTTTATTCATTTCATCTCCACAATGACTTCATCAGCCGAGCCGGTTCAGCTCCAGTCCCCCCCCCCCCGAGGGAGCTGTAGGGTTACAAATTGAATTCAGGATTTTATTTAGCGTTGTAGTGTTTCAACCTGACATGTAAGTGCTCCAACCACAGAGGAGAACATGAGCTGCCGCTGCAGGGGAACTTTGAACCACTAGGGGGAGCTGTGGTGTTGTTGATCCACATTAACAGTATCAGAGGACTGCAGAGCTGACTAAATGATTTTCTGCAGAGCAAAAAATCATTTAGAGTCTAAAGACATTTACAGTCTGCTCTTTTAATGTGTATTTAACATTTTTCAATGATTATTGTATTAAAAATAAATAATACATCTTTAATTAATTCAATGAAGGATACAATAAATAAGCGGTAAGGAGAGTTTTGAAATGGTAACTCGTAAAAGGAGCAACCAGTAAGATGTGTAGTGAGTGAAATGATAAAGTGATCTTACTATATGATCAGACATTAAGGAAACATGCTATGTTGAAGTGCTGGCTTCTCTGACAACAATGGACGCCCCTCGGTTTGCCAGATATGAGAGCAGTTATCAGGTCAAACCAACAGGTGTTGCAGCGATGGAAGCGGGCAAGAGAAGTGGTTCAGATAGAAGTGATTGTACCCGACCTAAAAAGCCTCTGCATGTTTCTAATAAGCTCCACGAGCAGAAACGTGCTCAAACTAGGATCAATATTGGAGATGCTTTTGAAAAATGGAGAGAGGTTAGAACACAGAAAGGTTTACAGACCGATGCAGAGCTGGATAAACACTGAAGCTTCAGTGTCCACCACATGGGAACCTGTGTGAGCATCCACTCTAGAGAGGAGGGGGCGGGGGGAGACAGCTCTCTACAATGTTTAGAATTTAGACTGCAGTACCCATTTTAAACACTAGGAGTCAGAGTTACTTTAATGTAGAATCTAAACATGATGTGGAAGTATAAAAGAAATGAAGCAGCACATTATTAGTAGGTAATATTCTTTAAAATCATCAATTCAAACCCCGAGCAGTTAAAGGTCTTCATCTATTGACAAAACATTTTCAAAACACTTCATCCAATCGTCAGTTTGATAAAAAATGAAACCTGTTACTGAAGTCCTGCAGTGTTTGTAAATGTCCATAATAACCGCCTGTCTCTCTGTAGATGACGATGATGATGATGAAGGCAGTTTAAAGCAGACGATGACTCACCGTCTGTCTGGATCATCCAGAGAAAACACCTCCGTCTCTCCTCGTTCCCCGGTCTGCAGCGATCAGGACTGGCTCAGCAACAAGCGCCGCTCCCACTCCTTCACATCAGGTGAGCTCACACTTATTAACCTCAATGATGTCATGAGTCTGAGGATCGTAAACAGCAGATTTATTTTAACTCTTGATGTTCCGTCTTTGTTTCCTCTCAGCGACTTTTCAGAGGATCAAACCGATGTGGCACGCTCCGGCAGGCCGAGGCCTGGAGAGCGGCTCAAACTACTGTGTGACTCTGGTAGTAGGAGACAAATCCGCAGACGGTTCATCTGTGAGCAGGAACTCAGAGCGCCCCCTGCTGGCCTCAGCCGGATGGCAGCAGGACGCCTGTCAGGACTCTCAGGCTCTGAGGAGCTTCACCAGCCTGCCGCGTCCACGCAACAAGTCCGTCTTTAAAAAGTTCTTCGGAAAGAGGGACGTCTGAGGTTTTTAAAAAAAAAAAGGTTTTAACCATTGACGGGTTATAAAGATGGACGACGTGTCTCCACCTCCTGTCGTTGTACAAACATGAGGCCAAAATATCAGAGTCTGTGCAGAGAGAGAGAGGTGGAGCTGAAGTTTAGACGTCCCGCCTCTTCCTCTTATCAAAACACAGTTAACTTCCTGTTAAAAGGTCAAAGGTCACTCAGGTGGGTTCAGTCCAAAGCAAAACAGATCATGGTGTCGGTTTGAAGCAGACAAACAGGGTTATTAAAAGTTTAGTGACTTTCGTGTTCGTTCCTCCTCTAATCACAGCACAGAAACGCAGGAGCGTCATTGGTCAATGGAGCTGTCAATCATGACGTTATTCCCCTTTTATATCATCAAATAATTATAACTCAGAAATGAATAGTGTTAGAGAAACATTAATCAGACGTGTTTTTATTTTATGGTTTGACTCGTGTTAACACAGAGGAAGCGGAGCTTATGACATATACTACACAGCCAGCAGGGGGAGCTCTAAAAGTTTTGGCTTCACTTTTAAGGAGCCGTTATGTCGTCCATCTTTTTGTACAGTCTGTGGGTTAAACAAATATTTTCTAATGTGCAGTGCACCTGTTTGTTGAAATGCATAAAAAAAAAAAAGAATCACTACTACTGACCGTATTTATGATCCGAAGAGCTGCCGCGTGCTCCATGTGTGACGTGTGTTTTAATATCACTTCATCGTCCATTAAACAATCACAGTGTGTCTCTTCTTTTGGCAAGTGTGTGTGTGTGTGAGTGAGAGAGTATGTTTCTGTGCGTGCGTGTGTGTGCGTGCGTGCATGTGAGTGTGTGGGTGTGTGTGAGAGAGTATGTTTCTGTGTGTGTGTGTGTGTGTGTGTGTGTGTGTGTGTGTGTGTGTGTGTGTGTGTGTGTGTGTGTGTGTGTGTGTGTGTGTGTGTGTGTGTGTGTGTGTGTGTGTGTGTGTGTGTGTGTGTGTGTGTGTGTGTGTGTGTGTGTGTGTGTGTGTGTGTGTGTGTGTGTGTGTGTGCGTGCACCGTGTAGTTGTAGATTTGAATCGCTGAATGAGACGTTTTCCTTCCAGTCTTATTCCCTTATTTCTTTGATTTTATTTTCCTTTGATTTCGTGTTTCTGTATAAAGTTTTTCTTCCTGCTTAATGAAAAGGAAACTTCCAACCGCGTCGTCTTAATTCAGTCGTGACCAAGTCTTTACAGCATCCTTGAATCAGGACCGTCAGTGTGTCTGCTTCACCGCTGAACGTTGTTCATTCTGCAGTTTGATACTGCTGGGGCTTGTTAAGTATGTCACCAAGATCTTCATATTAAAACCTGTTTAAAGAACCATGAGCTTTGTCTATATATTTATTTTTAGTCTTGGTTCAAACTGTTCCTCAGATGCTTTGAAGAGAAAAAAGAGATCGGATGAATGGAGAGAGATTAAAGGCCAGAACATCTTCACATCATTAGCCTCGTTTTTACATATTTAAAAAACGTCCCGATTCAAAGACCGGACTCCAACAAATCCATAATCAACATTACATTAATGCAGGAGAGGCAGACATTTATTATGTCTGCATAATAAATCACATTTAGTCTGTTCTGCTGTTTAGCATTACAAAATATTCAGTGATTCTCGACAAGACCTCCGAGGCTCACATCACAAACAGCGGGGAAGAAAACGCTGCAAATTTAGAGCTTGGAAGATTTTGGTAAACATGAACAAAAAAAACTAAATTCTCAGAGGAAGACTCAAAGTGAGCTTGTCTACTCTGAATACTGCAAACACTCACTAGTCAGCAGCAGAAGTACAGTCGGTTGAATAAATTATTAATATGTTGGCCTTCAATGCCGGTCAAATGTGCTTAGTGTTAAAGTCAAGACCACAGCCGAGACCAGAGTGCTCCGAGGCAAGGGGGTCGTAACCGAGGGATAAAATTCTAATTATGAATGAATTGAAGTGATTTGTTCTTTTAGAAAGAGGCGTTCTCCTTCTAATCTCAGTGATGACCTGGAACAATAGTCCGTCAGTGGTGGTCTTGAACGGTCTTGATTTAAAATCCACCAAGTCTGAGACCGAGACAAGATCGAGAACTTCAAAAAGCCGCCTTGAGAGCAAGACCTATTTTGAGAACTACAACACTAGATGTGCTTAAACTGCAGCGCAGCCGTCTGCCACTAGTCGGAGCTGTAACTCCGGTCAATGGGTCTGCTCTCCTGATCTACTACCCGGATGTAAACCAGCACCGTGAACAGATCAGTGATCAGCCGAGCCGTTTGTCAGTGTTTAGATCTATAAAAAGGAGATGAGGTTGTACTGTATGTCGGCTGTGTGAGCTTGAACCAGAGTATCGACCTGAGCAGCGTGTAACCACATTTAACAAAGGTAGGTTAACCAGCAGGGAGGACTAACGGCCAGTGAGGTGCTAGCAATGCTAACGTTAGCCACACTTGGCAAACCAAATGACCCACGGACAATTTAAATTAAAGGTCTCAAATTATGTGAAATACACTTTACCATGTTTCTTTAACACCAATATCCATCCACTCTGTCTTTTGACGTTATGTTAAAGAGGTGAGGCCTGGCTAGTCCTGGAGCAGTGTGAGTGCAGGTCAGCGGGGGAAACCGGAGGGCGGATGGAGGATTAGCACGATGCGGGACAACGGGGCCTAGTGTGAGTGCGCCCTGAGCGTTTTCTTGACCAACTCTGATCAGTCCAGTTTAGAATGTTTGTCCTAAATTTAAAGATATTTCCTCAAAACGTTTCAAAGAAATCCTGTACATGAGACAGGACATACAGCAAACGCATTAGAAGTGTTGAGTTTTGGCACAACCTCTGCTCCACCATCAGTCTATAAAGCCGTGCTGAATGTCACAGCGTGCTCTTTGCAGGCACATAAACACGAATCCAGCAGCTCCAGTGGTGTGTGGAGCAGAAACAGCTCGGGAAAGTTTTGTGTTTGTGGTGAAAATTTGTCAAAAGCATCGAGCAGAGGCATTCATCATGCCGGTCGGAAATCTGTGAATCATTACAGAGCTCAATATGACTCAACCATCTTACTGTAAAACACACTTCATATGTTCAGTTAATACAGAACAGACACACAAAGGTCATGGTCGTCTGCAGCTGCATTGATCTTCATGTTAATAATCCACAGCTTCTTATTACATGTAATTGGTAAAATCATAAAGTTGCACACGTGGGTCATTTCTAGTATTTCTTCTTCGCTCCAGAGTCGAGACATTTTTGTGTTTTTCTCTCCGTCAAGTTTGAACTGACAGCTACATCCTCTGGAGCCCCGAGGGACGCACAACCAGCCGATCGACTGATCACCCTGACCTCCATCTTTGTGTCCTCTGACCTCCATATGATCTGCTGAAGTCTCCGTCACAGGGGGTGGGGGGGACTGGAGTGAGATAGGTGACAGAGAAACACTCCCTCTCTTCTTGTGTGTCTCCACACTCTAAAAGCTTCCTCTCTGTTTGTGGGATTATACGATTCTTGCACCACTAAACACAGCGCCCACGCTCCTCTCCGCTCGCCGGTAGTTGCATTTCCTCCGGTCTGACCGCTAATCACAGCCCACATGACATTTCCTCCCACAGGTGAGGAGAAGTCCAGCTTTTGTTTCACAGAGTGACTCACAGGAGTTACCACAGTCGATCAGAGAGATCCGGAGATCACAGAGAAGCACAGAGGAGGAGGAGGAGGTGTAACAGGAGAGGGATGTCCTCAGGCCGCCTCCCCCCTCCCCCTCCATCCCCCCCTGCTGTGGAGGGAAAATGGTCTCTGTCCCTCTGGGAGGATGCATGACTCCTCATCCATCACACATTCTTACAGGGAGTATACAGTATGCTGTGCTTGTTGCATGCTAACCAGCACCTTTTTACATCCAAAGAAAAATGAAAACCATGTTTGCACCGTGTAGAGTCTTGGATGTCATGTTGGACTTTCATGTGAGCTTTGATCCCCGTATTCCAAAAGTTTCAAAGATTATTGCAATCTTGCAAGTCGCCTCAGGATCATCGTCTGCACCTTGCCAACGTTCTTTGAACTGTCCCGTCCATCTCTTCTTCTCCGTTCACAGTTTTTAAGACCAGACGTAGATGATGCCATGATCTGTCACGCTAACAAACACATCCAAGTAAAAGTAAAAAAATTCAACAAAGGAAATTAAGCAAACACAGCTACATCCGCTCAATCACTTTATAAAATAAAGGTCTGTGTGATCTCAGGGATCAGATGAACAGATACGGCGTGCTTCACAGATAACACGATGGACTTTTAGGATACAGAACTCTGAAGCATTCTGGCCGGCTACGTGGTGACTCGAGTGACAATCCAGTTTCTCATCATGCCGAGGAGGAGACGGAGCTGCTGGTTTGTTTCCAGGATTAGAAATCTTGGTATCAGGATTCCCTGAAAGGTCAGCGGAGGATTTGAGCGGAGAAATTGACTTCAGGAATCAGAGCCGTTTTTTATTAGAAGTATTTAAATGAACTAATGAAATCATGTGAAAGCTTCACTTTTTTTTAATTTTCTGAACTTTGACCTCAGGCTGAAAGGTGGGCCTGCAGAGGGGGGGGGGGCATTATCTGCATTGAAACCAAACACTGCGGCCTCCAGGAGCCACAGGGCGATCATGAAGGTGATGTAATGGGAGGACTGGTTTTAGGAATCATCCGTGGTGGTGGGCAGCAGTGGTTAGGAGGACAGATCAAATGTCCTGATTGTCATCGCTCTTTTGTTTCCCCTCTCAATTTATCCGTCCATCTGTAAACGTGACATCACGACGCTAAGAAGCTTTAGCTCCACTTGTGTCAACAAACCCGAGCGGCCATCTTGGGAAATAAACAGCATCTGAAGGGCCGCCCGGAGCTCGATCTCCCAGAAGCTCTTTGAACAACAACATGTCACGTTTTCATCAGCTGTGTTTGGCGTTTTGGCCGGAGGCCGCGCGGACAATATATCATCATACCGCTGTCGTCGAGCCTCCTGGGCTGCAACCACAAAGTGCAATAACTGGAGAGAAATGTCCTCATCTGAAACACCAGCTCCCCCACATACCTCGACCTCCCCCACCCCCCGCTCCTCCCTCCTGTGGGCTCTCCCTCTTTTGTCCTGGATTGCTGGTAAGCTCCTTGCATTTCTGCGTCTCCATGAGAGGAGGGATAAAGGGAGCGGGGAGCCTCTGAGACATCTGTCCTGCAGATATGAGCCCAATGCGTCTCTGTGATATGGATATTAATTCACTTCATATGCATTCAGCCTCTTCTGTACGAGCCGTCACGCAACCCACCCCCTCCCTCATCAATACATCAACCCCCCCCCGACAGTGTGTCTAATTGCTACAGTTACACAATGTTTATGTATGAACAGACCCAGAGTGTTTACATTTTAAAGAGTGGTCATGTCTGGACGATGCCATAGAATATTATAATGTCATGTTAATGATATCTGGAGAAATAATCCTCTGTATGGAATCTTTACTGCTGTATAAACGAAGAGATGATGATTCTGCATGCCGGTGATGTTCTCCACACACACACACACACACACACACACACACACACACACACACACACACACACACACACACACACACACACACACACACACACACACACACACACACACACACACACACACACACACACACACACACACACACACACACACACACACACACACAGTCTGTCCCGGTGCGGACCAAGTCTTGAAATCGGTCTGGTAGCTGGAGAGGTGCCCTGGAGCAAGGCATTGAACCCTCACCAGCTCGCTGTGGGCAGACCACAGACTGTAAATATGAATGTTTGAAGCCTGAGTGATGTCACCTGTCTGTTCCTGCAGGGGGCGCTGGAGTCCCATTGATGGCGGTCTCCATGCTGGAAATGCTGTCTCAGCCTAACTTTCAGTCAACCTAACAACAGACTGAGAGCTGGAGCTGAGGCAGGTTTTAAACCTCCTGACAAACCGTTACACCACGCCCACCTGTCAATCAGGTCAGCTACACGCCTTATTGTGAATAACTCTTATCCTTCATCAAATCAAAACTGATGAGTCACCCCCAGGAACCGCCACCGGACTGTGTCATCCCCATAACCACCGCCATCCTCATTCATGCACGGCCTGCTCCGACCTCCACCGCCGCAGCGAGGAAGTGTGGAGAACAGGAACGAGAGGAATACAAAGGAGAAATCCTTCATGCAGATTATCTCATTTTTCTTTTGTAGCATAACAATGAGTGAGGTCTTTACCTTCTTTTTGTAAAGTGATTGATTGATTGAAAGACTGATTGATTGATCTGCATCCTCTGGTCGTCTCATTATAGACGTACATTTTCATATAAAACGATATTAAAGAAAAGAAAACAATGATTGATTCCTAGAGTTCTCCGTTCTTCACAGCTACCCTACAACCCCGGCTCACATCGTTGCTGCGACTGAATGTCACAATATGGCTGCTAATTACATCATCACACATGAGATGCATCCTCACACACCTTCTATGTGGTAAACCTGGCAGGTCTGTGTGTCACTGTTACATAACCCATCTGTTCTCCTGCTGCAGGGCGCCCAGGCTCACCGTCCACACAGAGCGCAGCACCGCGCGGCTCGTCCAACCATCACACTGAACTACCCTGGAGTCTGCAACAACAACGCACACTCATATTTCCATGTTAGTGTAAAAATAAAAACCAACCCAGAGTCGATTCAGAGGCTGCTTCAGGGCCTGCAGTTGCGGCGTGATGCAGAGGTCCGTCAGCGCGGCCACAGAAACAGATGCTGTCTCAGCAGCACGTCTGACGCAGGTCACAGCTGGCAGCTCGCTCTGCAGCCAAACTGACAGCTTACATCGGATACATGAGCCAATCGCACGCCAAGAAAACACTTCCCTGTACTTTCACTTTGAAGTGACCTGAAGAAGAAGCGCTGGTGCTGAAACAAAAAACCCAGAGTCAGAGAGAGCTTCTATTAAAAACTTTACTGACGCCGCTGCCAGACTCACGCAGAGTTTAAACCAAACTGTACGCAAACTCATGAACCTTCAATGATCCCGAACTTTTTCAGTCTAAAAACAGACTCAAACTTTTCCTGTTTATTTATAGAGAGCATCACAAAGAAGGGTCGGGACAAAATATCGATATCGCAGCGTACTGTCTGCCTGACTCTGTGTAGGTAATGAGAATGTTTCATGATGTTTTCACCAGTTTAATCCTCTCTACTCTTCTGTTGATATGGTGAATGTGGCAAACTACATGTAGCACAAAAACGTTCTGTTACAGCGCCAAACTCTGTTACTTCATACCGACATTTCTGCGTCGTCCTCTTAGGTCACGTCTTGCCTCATGACGTCCTCCTGTGAGGTTCATGTGTGAATGAGCAACTCTGGAAGATTTTAGGGGCAGTCTGTTTAAATTGTCAGGAGTGCATGTGTGACAGCATCCTAAAGTAGGACAGGACTGTACCTCAAGTCCCGCCTTCTGAGCCTCCCTCTCCGGTCTCAACTTTCTACAAATTGTCAGGAGTGAAAACAGGTAAAGACCGCTGAAAAAAGAGGGATTTATACTGATTTATTCATATGTTGAATCTACCCCACAGTGGCCTATGCTGACCTGAGAACATCATCTTGGTATCGTATTGGTGTGTCTGTCTACAGAGAGAAGACTGAGTAAAAATGCTTTTGGCTCCAAGGCCTTCAAAAAGTGGTCTCAAGACCGATTTCCAGGACTACTACACGAACACCCAGATCAGGATTTTAGAAATGTAGGATCTAAAAGAGACTTTAAAGAGATTTCAGACTGATTAAACATAAATGTACTAAGAATATAAAGTTGTTTAATAAAACATGACATCACATTAGGCAGAAGAGCACAGACATATCAGATTTAATCTGCAGTTTCTGTCTCTTCCTAAAGCGCTTAAACACACTGAACTCTTTTGAGCCTCATAGCTGCACTCTGTCGTCCTCAAATGTAATCCTATATTCAGTGATTCTATTTACCCTTTAATGTAAAGCGACTGCACATGGACAGAAATCCCCTCGTGGTTTTTGCACACTTTGACAGTCGCTATGAAAACATTTAAAAAGCCACTGAACAGAAGAACCCGCTCCTTCTTTAAATGCATTAAAATGAAAACACGGGAAGAACCATCTCACCGCTCAGGGACAATAACTGTTTATTTTTTCCATTTTCTTGTTCACACTAGATATGAATTAACCATGAATGGATTGGACATCGCTGCACGGTTAAATATTGATCGATCTCCACGAGCTCATCACCAGGTCGAGTGGACGAACACAAGAGCGCAGAAAACTGGAAGGCCGAGAGAGAGAGAGCACGACGTGTTCCTGTGCAGAACGAACAGTATAACCGGATAAAAGAGAAATATCTGCTGTGAAAACAGGAAATAAAAATAAATCTGATCTGCTTTGCATGCGAGCCACCGTGTTGGAGCGTGCAAGCGCAGGTTATTTACACACTAACTGAACTATTCCCTCGCTGCCTTCCATCTCACAATCAATTATTCAGCATGTAATCCATTTTGAGGCTGTATGAGAAAGAAAGAAATGAATATCGTACATTAATACATGCATGTGACACACAAACCCCCCCACCCCCACCCCACCCCACCCCCCCGCAGCTCTGCGTGCCCCTCAGGTTAGGTCACAACCCGGCTTTGAAGCGTGTGTGACTCCACTCAACGCTGCACCCGAATACTCACTGACACAAATAAAACTTCTCGTCAGCATAAAAAAAAAAAAACCCTCACAGGCTGCAGAGTCTGTCCTCTAAGTGGCTCTGAATCCTCAGTTAGCTTGTTTGTTTGAGACAGAGCTCCAGCGCGGCGATGACGTCTTGTAGGAGAGAGTTCCTGTTTTCCTTTGACACCTGAGAGGAAAAAGAGACGGAACAAAAACATTCAAAATAGTGTTTAGAATAAGACCCTATGTTCCCTCAGCACTATGTTCCCTTTGCCCTATGTTCCCTTTGCCCTATGTTCCCTCAGCACTATGTTCCCTCAGCACTATGTTCCCTTTGCCCTATGTTCCCTCAGCACTATGTTCCCTTTGCCCTATGTTCCCTCTGCCCTATGTTCCCTCAACCCTATGTTCCCTCAGCCCTATGTTCCCTCAGCCCTATGTTCCCTTTGCCCTATGTTCCCTCAGCCCTATGTTCCCTCAGCCCTATGTTCCCTTTGCCCTATGTTCCCTCAACCCTATGTTCCCTCAGCCCTATGTTCCCTTTGCCCTATGTTCCCTCAGCCCTATGTTCCCTCAGCACAGTGTTCCCTCAGCACTATGTTCCCTCAGCACTATGTTCCCTCAGCACTATGTTCCCTCTGCCCTATGTTCCCTCAACCCTATGTTCCCTCAGCACTATGTTCCCTCAACCCTATGTATCCTCAGCACTATGTTCCCTCAGCCTTATGTTCCCTTTGCCCTATGTTCCCTCAGCACTATGTTCCCTTTGCCCTATGTTCCCTTTGCCCTATGTTCCCTCAGCACTATGTTCCCTCAGCACTATGTTCCCTCAGTCCTATGTTCCCTCAGCACTATGTTCCCTCAGTCCTATGTTCCCTCAGCACTATGTTGAATACATTTGGAAAAGAGCTTTGGTGACGTCAACAGCGCCATTCTGAAAAGTTGAAAGATTTTCAACTCAAAGCACTCGGAGCAGCCGCACAAAAGAAAGCAAAGAATCTGACAAAAAGATTCTATTTTTGTTGCCATGGTAACCAAACAGTCATCGGTATCTGGTATTGTGACGACCCCAGTGTAGACAGCCTGCAGCATGTTTTAAATTACCCGTACTGCCTGAGATCACTAACATAAGAACATCCTGACCTGCAGGATGTAAGCCTCACAGTGTCCTCTCTCAGATTATCAACCCGCGCCGTGTAAACGCCTCATCTCTGACCGAGCGTCTGACGAGGGAAAGTTTGATGTCCATTCTCTGTGACTTTGTTTATCATGATAACCAGCCCAGTGAGAGAGTGTTTTGCATGACAATCTCCATAACTGAGTCTTCCGTGAGAAATTATTTTGACATGTGAGCGCAGCCTTTGTTGTTGAATCAGTCACGCATGATTTAGAGTTAATCCTGCTCGAGCAGAGGGATAATGCAGGCCACGGCCTCTCTGCACACTGACAGCCCTCATAAGACCCAGAGGTTACAGTAAACACTGTCCTACAGTCATTGTTGGACTTAAACTGACCTAAATACCCCCATTTTACCCCCCACCCCCCACCCCCTCCCATTACAGAGAGAGACTGTGTTTATTTACACTCACAGTGAAGACCTTCACGTCCCTCCTGCCCCGCACCTCCTCCACCAGGCCCAGAGGTTTCCCCTTCGGGACGGGGATGGTTCCCAGGATGGTGCAGGAGGAGCTGTCTAAAGTCTGCCTCACCGCTCTGATGAACGACTGACTGAAGAGCTCCATTTTGCCGATCTCATCGATGACAAACACCTTCCTGCTGCCCCCATCTGCTGCTGAACCCACCTGCAGAAGACAGATATAAGCAGCTAGGACACAAGCAGAGCCGGGCTGAGAAGTGAAAGAGGAGAATCTGGGTGATAGTGGAAGCTAGCAAACCCAAAGCTCCTCTGAGGAGTTTTTATCTGGTTATGAAACGGTCTGAAATGAATCCTGATCCCCTGATTTAACTTAGAAAAAGCAAACAAACCATCAGGATGCATCATCGATTGTTTCTATTTCCTTATTTTGCATGTCTGTAACCACCGCAACGCAGACGAAGAGATTCACAGCAGAAAGCCTTTTTTTTTTTACAGTGATTCACGTCAATGAGTGTGACTGTTAAAGGAAAGCAGGAGAAAACACAAACTGCTGCACGTTCAGGACAAAATCAGCAAAGAGATGAGACGAACCACTTTGTCCACAGGGGGCTCCAAAACCAACACAAGCCAAAAAGTTTTTCACAGGAGCTTTAAGAATTAGGGATAAAAACTTGTACTTGAGACAATAAAAACAGTAAAAAAAAAAAAAAAATCTCTAAAGTAGTTCCACGTTTAAAATCAGGGTTTCTCTGACGTCATGAACAGACACAAGGCATCAAGAGGAAAAATCTCATTCTTTCGGTCACTACTTAAAGGTCATGACCACAGGTGAGGTCAGCATTACTGCGGACACTGAACCAATCCATCTGTCAGTCTCACCCTCCATCTCACCCTGACTGAGAACATAGACCTCAGATACTTAAAGTCTTTAACTCGCTCCCCACCCGGAGGAGGCAATCCACCGTTTTCCAGCTGAGAGGCCTCGGACTTTGAGGTTTAATTTAGAAATAAAAAGTCCAAACAGTAACTGATGAAGATAAAAACAGGTTTCATTGGTGGAGATGGGGATCATCCAACAGGTGGGAACAGTTCCTCATGATATCGTCTCGTGTTTATCAACTGACTGCCTGTTTGCATTTTGCACACGTGTGCTGATGTGCAGTGATTACAGAGACCCTTCAGCTGAGATCAAAGTGGACTCCAACACACACACACACACACACACACACACACACACACACACACACACACACACACACACACACACACACACACACACACACACACACACACACACACACACACACACACACACACACACACACACACACACACACACACACACACACACACACACACACACACACACACACACCTTGGCTTACAGCGTGTGTGCGTGTGGGTAGGCGTCACTCCAGGCTCACTTTACATGCCGGATTAATCACGGTCAGTGACAGCCAGACGGCACCACCGACACTAAAAATGTCGCCCTGGTATTTATGTGTGTTCAAGTCTCCAATTATTCCATCAATTCAAAGAAAATCAAAGGTGCGATGGTTTGTTAAGTGGAGACAAACGGGGGAGCGTGCGTGCTGGCTCTGATCTATTGATGAAGGTGAGTTTAAAAAAGGGAGCGTGATGCTTCTTACATTTCTGAAGAGGGGGAGAGCCATGTTTTCAAATGAAGACAAGTCGACCACGTACTGTCCGACCGTGTATTCCCGTCTGCCATGAGATGGAGCGGAAACGTCTCTGCAAGTTAAAAGAAGAAGAGTGTTCGTGCAGGATTCAAAGGGAGCCGGGTATCTGTGTTTGGAGAGGACGACGTGTCTGCTAACCTGATTCTGGACAGCCGGCCCCTCTCTCCTCTCACTGTGACCACATCAAAGCCGACTCTGCGGCCCCCCTCTCTGACCTCCTCCGTGTAAAAACCTTCAACTCCCACTCCGGAGGACGCCAGAGCTTCACAGGCTTTCTGGACCAGCGTGGTTTTCCCCACACCTGAACGCAGAACAAGAGACGATACAAAACACGCTTTATTATCAAGGCTGCAGCATGTGAGGACAGGTTCATCCGTACATTAGTGAGCTGTGCATCCCTGAAACTATGACCTCAGTCTACTGAATGTATAAAACATTAAGCCCGTTTTCATGATTCCATTTTTCATCCTCTGCACGGTGCAAACGAAAGCTTCATTCATTTAGAGCTGAACTAAGAGAAATAATGGAAAAATAAAGACACATCTGCTAAAATGTGTTAGTCTCTGCTTTATTTACAAGACTGTGTTTCAATAAAATGAACATGTTTCTGTTTTATTTGACTCCATGTTTGTTTTTCTCATCTCTTCCTTTGTTTAATTTAATTAAAATGAAGACATATTGATTTCAACAGTCTACAGTTATCCACACTCAATAGCAGCAGTATAGAAATATCTCAGCGTTTGGCTGGTTGAAACATTTACATTTAAGCATCACGTGGAAAGCTCACTGCACAGAAACAGATCTAACTTCCCTCTTCATAAGTGTAGGTTACGTATTGTTAAGCAGTCTTTATGTCAGCCCTCGATTATGACGATATAATCTGTCGCCATGCCTCTGCTTCCACTCTTAAAACATTAGACTCAGTGTATCACTCTGCTCTTAGATTCATAACCAGAGAAACCCTCATCATTGTACACCATCGTATATAAGATCTCTGCTCAACTGGAGCACAGGACCTGACCACACTCGCTCTACCGACCGTCCTGCAGGTTTTCTCTGAACCTGGAAATCTGCATTCAGCTTTTTCACTCCAAAAATGTGAAACAACACACTCTTAAGATGGACTCTTGTTTCTCTTGGACAAATTAAGATTATAATTATCTCAAAGCACTTTACCACGGTGTGTGATTGTTTTTTGAGAATCATCCTGTCTTTGTTGTTTTATTTGATCTCTTTTTTTATATCTCAACATCTTTGTAAAAGGTTTGGAGAAATGTTGTTTACAATAAATAAATAAAAAAGGACAAATAGCAGAACCTGAGAACATATTTTTCTGTGGGTCTCTTATTTATTTCCATGAGCTGTATGTAACACAATACTTCAAACATTACGGATTATATGAAGGTGACGTTTCCCCATGCAGGGAGTAAAAGATGAATCTTCACCTGATTCCTAAATACTGTGATATAAAACGACCTGTGTGTGACTGAGGGTTAAACAGCTGACTGACAGCTTCGGATTCAAAGACACTTTCATCTCAAACACCTCTGAACACGGTGTGTGTGAAAAGTTACCTGGAGGTCCTGTGAGAAAAACGTGTTTGGACATCTCAGTGTTCACCTCCGTTCATGCTGCGGCAGCGCTTCCGTACACACTGAGACTGCGCATGCGCGGTAGTCACAACACTTCAGAACTTTACAAAAAACAAACTACATTTTTTATCTTATTTATCGAGATTTAAGTTTAATTAAGCATTTAATTAATTATCAGAAATTCGTTAAACACTATAATAAATATTTTTTACAATTATTAACTTGAAATATAAAGATAGTAAACTTTAACGTTAAAAGGAATAACACAAGCGTGAAGAAATGATTCAAAGTCGTACGTATCAAGAGTTTATGTTCACATCATGCAATATTTATAATATCAGCCTTACCTCTATAATCATTAATATATATTGAAGTGAATCTTAGAGCTGCTGTTATTATCATACTTAGCTGTTACACTTTAACCATCATCACTGACACTGTAGCTTATTCATTGTTGTTGTTGCTCTGTTTGTCTCCTTCCTGCTTCTCAGAGCCCGGCACAGTTTCAGCAGATGTCTGTTCATCATGAGTCTGGATCTGCTCGAGATTTCTGCCTCTTTTTTTCCTCCTAAGTTTTTCCTCTTAGCTCTTTGCTAAATGTTGCTCAGTGCTCATGATGGATCAATGTTTGGTCTTTGTAAATAATATAACAATGAGTAAGGTCTTTCACCTGCTATTTTGTTAAGTGTCTTGAGATAACATTTGTTATGAATTGGCGCTATACAAATAAAGATTGATTGACTGAGGTTAATGCATAACTTGTGCTCAGAGTGTACGAGTAGTTTTAAAGGTCTGATATTCTCCTCCTCTTCAACAAGTGTAAATAAGTCTCAGAGCTCCTCAAAACATGTGTGTGAAGTTTCTTGTTGTAAATCCACTCTGATCCTGTATTTGATCATGTCTATAAACCCCTCTATTTCAGCCCTGCTCAGAACAGGCTGTTTCTGTGTCTGTACCTTTAAATATGTAAATGAGTTGTGTCTGACCACGCCCCCTCTCTGGAAGGGCTTGGGTGTCTCGGGCTTTCTTGCTCCATGTCCTATTGTTTACGGTGAGAAGGCGGACTCAGAGGGCAGAACAAACACCTAGCTGTGGGAGTGTCATCCACCTGGGGTAGGGGCTTCTGCCCTTTGTGATGTCATGAAGGGAAAATCTCCAAATGGCCTGTTTGAGCACACATTTTCTGAAAAGTGGAGCAGGCAGAAGACGGAGAGGATGTACTTTTCTCATCATTGGGGGTTTGTAGACAGACTAGTGACACATATTAGAGTTAGTGGAACATGGGGAAGTGGATGTGACCTTTAAAAACCACAGCGGGAGGAGGAAGCTGCATTTTGCCTTTTGTATATTTCAACATTGTGCATAAAGCTTACAGTATAACATCTTCCACTTTGTCTTGAAGCTGTCATGCAGTTAAATAATGTCCTCTGATATGTAGTGGAGAATCATTTTACAGAAACATATAAAAAGGTGAAGCTTGTTATTTATACACAGTTTGGATTGTTGTCCCTCTTAAACCCACATTAACTGCTAAACTAATCCCCACAACAGTGTCATGCAACATGTCCCACACTCTGATTTGCTTATAAAACTATCAACGTTAAAATGCAAAGCAGCAGGTCGAGTTTAAAGGAAACACTCTGAGGAGACCTTTAGCTCATGGAAACTGGAGACTGAAGCTTTTTACTGATTCAGTGATTTGAATGAATAATGTGCACTCATGGTGAACTTCCAGCAGCGTGGTGTTAAATGACTGACTAAGAGGTGAATCTGTTTGGACAAAAAGCTTATTTTTTATTCCCAAGGATTTCTTGCTCTAAACAAAAACGTCAGGACAAATTCCTCGTACGCTGTGAAGAGTTCATCAACTTGGCCTTAAAGCAGATTCTGATTCATCCTCTTACTGTAAGTGTTCCTAAAAGACTCCCGGTGATGCAATCACTGCACTCGCTGTTGTCTCTTTAACTGAGTGAGTAAGAAAAAGATTTACCTCTACAAAAAGCTCATTATTTCAACCGGTTGATCGATTTAGAAGAAGATATCCTGTATTGATCCCATGACTTTTACACTCTGTTGTTGAAGATGCTACACACACATAGGCTGAAATACATCAGAAAGCAACACACATACACAAACAGGATCCTCAGGACATGCAGAGAGGGAGGGGGGTGGGTGGGGGCTGTACATGAAAGAGTGTCCTTGATTTTGGGGGTTCGGTGTCTGTCAGTGAACTGGCTCCTCTTCAGCTACCAGACAACAAAAATAAAAGACACTCAATGTTGGGTAATTTCTTGTTATTAATCCCTGAGTGGAAATTCTGGTTCACACTCGTTATAAAGAGACATGCTTCTCACACACACAGGGGTGACATACTGTACATACACCTCCTTCCTGTTCAGGGTCCAGGCGGTGGTGATCTCGTGCACCCTGGACTTGCAGGCAACCTCCTGCACTCTGTCTAAATTTCACAAATACATCGGCAATATTTAGATACTGAAATGTTGCCAACATATTTGAACAATTAGGACAGTGTGCAGGAGGTTTTGTGCTTTTTTTTTGATGGATTCGTTCCCCTCCAATGCACCGGTCTGATTAAATAGATGATTGTTTGTTTTGAAAGCTTCAGTACTTTTTGATACCATCATTTATAAGAACAATGGAGGATGAATCGTTCTGAAACATGTGGAGTATCAACATTTCTGACAACCTAAATGTGAAACAGTTTTTCCCTCACATGGTGTAACCGGGGAGTTTGTTGGCCACCAGCTCAGAGATGTGCTGATACTCCTTCCTGAAGTCCAGGGTCCCGAGCTCATCCTCCACCTCCTCAGCCTCTTGCGGGTCACAGGAGGAAACTGATTCTGCCGAAAATCCTCCTCGAGCTGCTCTGCTGCTCCTGGTCGACTCGCTCCTTTGACCTCTCCATGATATTAAACTGTCAGCGCCGGAGCTCCTCCCCCCTCCGCTGCTGTCCGTCATCTGTTTTCTGGAGAGGATCGTCTGTAAGGACGCCGACGTGTCTCCGTCAGCGTCATCATCATCATCAGAGGAGAAGCTGATGGCCGAGGCGTGGGTTCGGGGTCGGATGATGTGCGTCCCCCTCAGAGCGCGCTGTGGAGGAGAGCTGGGGGCTTTGACAGGTACGGGGAGGGCCGCTCTCCTGTAGAGACCCTCAGAGCCGGAGTCAGAAATGGGGCGGACGGGGGACTTTGGCGTTCTGGATCTGGAGGGCTCGGGGCTGCTCAGGGGGTCAGGAGAGAAAGCATCGCTCGGCTCGAGGCTGTTAAAGTCGTCAGCGTACTCGTCGTCGTTTCCTTCCCCTGCAGAGTCTGAAAATGAAGATTTAGAGCTGCTGTGTCGGCGGCTTCCTGAAGATGCAGAGTTCCCTCTGAGTGTGTCAGAGTGTGACTGATGTGATTCACTGTGATGCTCGCTCTCGTCTTCCTTTGGGGGGGAAATGTCACCCTCCACACCGGGGATGTGAACTAACCTGGAGTCCTTTTCAGGAAGGGAAGCTTTTTCTGCATTTCTTGGAGAGTGTGCGTCTCGTTTCCTCTGCACCCTCTCATGCCGGCCTTTCTCTTTCATTGTGATGGTCTGTTGTCGTGAAGAATCCTCCGGGAGGTTCTGAATCATTGTCTCTATATTTTCATTCAGACCGGTGCTCGGCTTTGACTCAGATTTCCTTGCGCTCGACTTTGTCTTTCTCTTTTCCTTAGCCGTAGGTGACTGTGTTTTATTCTGTATTAATCCCACACATTCCCGGGTTTTCACCCTCGAAGGAGATATCTGCTTCAGCCGCAGATTAAACGTTTTAGTCGTACCGAACACAAGCTTCTTCCTCGGAGACGTGCTGTAACTTTTACTCTCCTCTCGCTTGTCTTTCCCTCTTAGAGATGCTCGTCCGTCTAAAGGTGTCGAGCAGTTTCTGGGGGAATGTAGAAGCTTTGAATTTGGACTGATCCCCTGCCTGGTTTCCTGAAATGGTTGTGTGTTCCTGTGCGAAGGCTCTGTAGACGCAGGTCTGTAAATCCAGGACAGATTAGGGTGAATAGAGAGGGGCTGCTGAGGACTCGGTCCGTTCAGCTGCGACAGCTCGACTAGAAGAGCGTTCAACAGAGGCAACTGCTGTATCGCTTCCCCGAGGACGTTAGGAGTCACGCCACCGGTCCCTTTGTTCTCTGACGTCTTTGCATCTTGTTTTCCTCTCTGGGCCACCGTAGGAGAACTTTCACCTTCGCTCTTATTTTCGTCCTCGGAGTCTTCACATGTAAAACTCTGTGAGTTTGGATCCAGAAAGGTGCAATCGCCTCCTACCTTTTTGCTTCTTTCCTCGGCAGTATTGCAGTAGAAGAGATGCGGTGGACAAAACAAGGTTAAGTCTTCTTCAAAACTGTTTTCTTTAACTGTCCGGGGAGTTTGGCTTCCTGCATTTTCTCCAGTATGCTTGTCACACACACTTTTGTCCTGTTTATTATACTCATTTTGCAAGAGTTTGTCCTTATCTGATGCTTCGTTGTTTCTGCTCAAATCGTCCTCGTCCTCTTTAGGTGATGAGGCACGCTCAGAGTCGAGAGGCAGCGACTCTGCAGGTTTATTCTCCGCGTTGCTGTGTTGCTCTTCTTCTCCTCGGCGTGCAATGTTGCTTTTAACCCCCCTCCTCTGAGCTGCATTCGGCAGCAAACTACCACCAAGACTTTGCAGTTTGTAACTCAGAGAAACGGATCCAATCTTCTCCCCTCTGAGGTTGCAAACACCAACGAGCCCCCGCTCGCCATGAGACGAGGGAGCAGAGACCCCGTGTTGGGTCACGTCCTGTCTGACCCTCCTCATCACTTTATTCAGGGGGATGAGAGAGGTCCCGACTAGTTTGGGGATCTCCTCCTTCACGTCCAGCACCATGGCGTAGAGAGGAGTGCTGGCCAGGTGTGTGTGCAGAGAGCTCAGGTTCATTTTGAAGAAACAACACTTCCCTCTGTTGAAGCGATGAGCTCCTTCTTGCTGTCGAGGTTTCCCTCCTCTCATCTGTTCAGGCTGATAAATAAGCAGCGTCGGGAAATCCAGCAGTCTCACTCCAACAGCCAGCTCGTCGGACACTTCACTCACTTTGTCGAGTCGGATATTTTCCACCAGAAGCTCAAATGAAAACAGAGTCTCTGAATGATCGATGTTTTGTAGTCCTGACATCATGAAAAGTCTTTCAAAGCGTAAAAAAAACTACAGCTGTTAGCTAATCCTCACATTCGAACGTCTGGCTTCTCTCGGCTCCATGGAAACAAACATGAGTCGCGGATCTTTGACGTCATAGAACACGCGCGGATAGCTGGGATATGTAGTTCGGAGTGCCGCTTACAAATATCCTTGTTTAAAAAGCCATTAAATTACATAAATAAAGACATTTCTGTCTCGTTTTTTAAATTCATAAATGGTGAAACAATCGCGCTTCTTCGTGCAGGTAAATTTGGAGGTTTGTTTCTGAATTAGTGTCAGCTAAAGACAAGAAGACAAAATAAATCAATGAATTTTAATGCTTCAACTTTGCATTTTATGGGGTACTTTCATTAACACCCCAAAATATGTATTTACACATCAACACCTCGAGTTATGTTGCTTTGTTGTAGGCTATATATTTCTGTATTTTAATGTTAGATTTATAGCATATATTCTATTTTCCTGTGCTTAAATTTTGTAATTCTTATGTACTGAAGATCAGGAAGTCAACCAGTGCGCTCCCCCTCTCTCTCTTTCTCTCTCTCTCTCTCTCTCATCCTGGCTCCACCATGTTTGTGTTGTAGTTTACTTTGTTAGTTTAGTTCACACCATAACACATGATGCCCACACCACACTGATTCACAGACAAACTGTCTCTCTCTTTGTAAACAGCTGTTATGTTTGGTATCTTTTTAATGAACTTTTGCACCGTTTAGTCAAACCTATGTTTCCCTTGTTTTTTTATCAGGCCTCAAGAGCCGGGACATGACACACTCAAAATAATCTTGATTATGATTTTTGTCATAAAGGAGCAGCTCTAATTTCAATGTGAGATGAAATCATGTTCCTCCAGGACCCTGAGGCTACATGAGAGACATTTGAGAATTAAGAGGTAGAAGCATGAGATTAAATTCAGTGAGAAGATGGTGGATTAAAACAGTTAAAGTGGCAAATAAGCAGTTAAAGTGACATTTACAGCTGCAGAGGTAGTTTAAAGACAATCCAGAATCAATTTCAGGTGTAAGCCTATGTAAGTAATTTAACTGTGATCTAATGAAGCTGCAGCTACAGAATGATATCTGACAGGGAACTACAGTCGTGTCATGCAGATGATATATTTCAGGTCCACATCTTTACTGCAGCTCACCAGATGGGGCCACTGCAGGGCTGACTGAGCTACAGAGACCACAGCAGTGTTTGGTTTAAGGGAAACCAGGAGTGAGTTTACACAGCAGGCGGATTATCCGTATTTGGCATGTAGTCACCATTCCGTTATTTCCTCATAAATATCAACAAACACTCTCCTGATAGAAAGAAAAAAGTCAAAGTTTACAGTTAGTAAAGGCGTCGTGTGGGCGGGGCCTCTCTCTCTGCGTGCTGACGTCACAGAGGTAGGCGCTGTGTGAGTGTGTGCGCTGTGAGCAGCTTCAGTCTGCAGACTGGCACGCAGAGGTGTGAGACCGACCACCGCCGCTTCTTCTGGTTTTTTACTCTTTGCGGATATCTGACGACGTTAACGGGCTCGTTACCTTCACCGGACCCCGCTCACACTGCACGGTAAGAGCCTAATGTGCTTTTTTCTCCTTCCGCACACACCAGCAGAGTAAAAAGTAGGGCTGTGACTGAAAGTGAGGAGCGGTACACACACAGTTGAGAGAAGCGTAAAGGCTGAAAAGTGTTTTGGAAGCCCGGTGATAACGGAGGGTAAAGTTCTCCTGAGGCGCCGGAGCAGAAGAGACAAGTGAGAAAAACAGAACTAAAGTGGAGGAGATGAGGTTTCAGCTGTGGTCTATCTATAGCCGATATTTATGTCTTATCATAAAGTGCGTGAGCTGTGCTGCTGCTGCTCTATGTGTGACTCCAGTGTGTTTACTAATGAAGAAGCACGAGCTGTAGACCAAACCCCATACAGAAAACAGACCATTTAACACAACATAGCCCATCCACCAGGTGCTCTACATTATATCTAAGTAGTTTGTGCTGCTCATTTTTTATTGCGGATGATATCACTCACTGACGTCATGTTTTTGGGTCTTGGTGCTCGTGATGGTGCGTGTGCGTGTGTGTGTGCCCGTGTGTGTGTGTGTGTGTGTGTGATGCAGGTCATTTGGCAGCATTTGCACGAAGGTTTTTTTGAATGAATATGAATTGAGTGCAGTTCTTCTGAGAAACGATAGGGGGCGATAAAAGCAGCTTTGTCGAACTGATCCAGAATACACGGACAGACAGCAGCTCCAGTCTGGTGTGAAATATCTTCTTTTTTTCAAGCAATATCTCTTAAGTTCTGGTGAGGGGAAGTCGCTCCACGCAGCTGAATGGTTATCTCGACTTCTCACGGCTGCAGGAGCCTGTGTGTCTCCAGACAAAGAGCAGCTTCCTCTCGCATCAGAGTTGTTTGGATTCTCCATAAATCAAATGTGGCTCTCGGCTTGTCCACAGCTTGTACTGTTGTGCTTTATTTGAGCTGCTCCATTGGCCTACACAACATACCCTGCCATGTATCCTCCCCTGATCCAGTAAACAAGTGAAATGTTGTTTGTCTTCCAGAGCTCTTTGCTGTGTTTCTGCAGGAAGTTTGTCCTCCACAGCTTCCCATTAAAGGGGGAACAAATAGGCCTTTTCCTCCGGCTGCAGACACAACAACAAGGTGCTTTTCAGTGTGAATGATAAGTTCTCATTGTTTAATGTCCACTGCTCTGGATTTATATCCTCCTGCCTTCACAGCTCCCATTTAAACAAATCAGGCATAAAGACTTCTCTGCTCCCCGAGCGGTCAAATCAATAAGACACCATTATTTTTTCACACGATTTAATGTCTGGGAACGATTAGTTTTTCTGTGCTGAACTGAGTGAGCTCTGGAGTGTTTGTAGACTCCTCCAGAGTGCTCACGATGACCTGCTGTACCATTTAAGATCCAATATGTTTGTCTTTACTGCAGCTGTCATTACTCTGCACATCAGGGAGGCTGTTTTTCAACGGACCATCTCCTGCGCGCGCTCAATCGTGTCTTTAGTGAAGCGTCGCTCCATTGTCCCTTCTGGGCCTCCGTACATGTGTGACTGTGTCTGCAGAGACTCTGTCCTCTGACTGGATTTTACTGTTCTGCTTTGTTCTGGTTGACTCTGGACATTTCTGGGCGGAGCTGGTGTGTTTCCTCCAGCCAATGACAGCGCAGCAGGTGAGTTTAGGAGAGGGTACAATTGAGTGATTGGACGCCATTCAAACTGGTGAATATGATGGACGTGGACGTAGTGGCAAAGCAAAGCTGGTTCTAAAACGAGGGTGAACCTTGTGTTGTCTTTTACCCGTGGACGTGGAGTTGGTCTGCTTCCTGTTGGACAGGCAGGTGACAAACACCGGCGGTTAGCTTGTGGTAGCGTGCGTTAGCTTGAAGTAAACGTACACACTACGACCTGCAGTGAGTGATGAACTCAGGAGGAGGGGCTTAGTTTGAATGTTGTCTTTACCAACTGCAACAAAGAATGATACAGACTCCACCTTTAAGTTTGACATCATTTTGAACACTCTGATGCTTCTTGATACCACGTGTTAAGAAACCATAAAAACTCAAGTTATTCAAAACCTTCTGTAGATTAAAAAAACAATACAGATCTTTTAGACCAAAGCAGAGAGGAACTGTGAACACTGCACAAATACGTTGGCAGCCTTTTTTTTGGTATTTGTGAACTGTAGACAGTGTGCAGGAGTTAACCTGTAAGTTTTGGTAATTCAAAACAAGATATTTCCTAAGGTTGACTTCCTAGGTCTTCTATTTTTGTTGCTGTGGTATCCATATCATTTGAATATTAATATTTAAGTTTAAAACTCTGGTATCATAACAGCTTCATGTGCTATTATTGTGCACAGAAGTTGAAAACAACCCCATCAAATATCAGTTTTTTCCAGCGATGATGAAAATGTCTTTGAGTCATCTCCATTCCTTTGTTTATAAGCTGCTCGCTGCATCTGATTTGTAACCTCTAGGATCTTTAATACGGAGCTTTTTCATTTGATTCTGACTCTGGTGAACGTTCTGTTTAGATTTCTTCGATGCTTCTTTTACGTCACAGACGCAGACACAGGCTGATGATGACAGATTGTGTTGAATATATAGATGAAAAAGAGAATGCTAAGGTAGCACATCTCACCTCCCTCGATCAGCTCACCCCATGAGACAGACCTACTCAGCAGCCATGATAATGACACTTCACTCTCACTCTGACAGATCTCTATTTAAGGCGCTGCAGACGAGGCCCTGCAGCAGAAATACGTCCTCTTCCCTTTTCCACCCGTCGCCTTCTGCATGGCTAACCAGACAATGGGTGATTGAGGCGGAGAGATGTGTCTTTCAAACTAAAGTTATGATCACAATGTGAGCTCAGCTGAACAATAAGGCACCTGTCAGAATTTGGCACAGGAACGTCTTCCTGAGACATGCCCGCAGGCTCCATCCAGCTGTTTACATTTCAGAGCTGGTTTGCATGTCTGAGAGCTGGAGACGCCCGTCTACAGTTACAATCTGTTACCCTCAATGGTTACAGGTTCATATATTATGTATCAGTAAAAAGTGATCTTGTCGGTAGTTCAGCTACTCGTGAAGCTTTAAACATCTTTGAGCCTTTTGAGGAAGTCGATAGTTAATAAAGTTTTCTACAGCGTACGTTAGTTTCTGATTGCTGCGCTCTCAGTTGAAAATAGTTCAACTTTGGGAACTCCTGTCATTGTCACCTCTCCCTCACCGACCAATCAAAACTAAGAAGGGGCGGGACATCTGGCAAAAGCTTTGTCAACAACAATATCAGGGAGACGCTAAGCTGACTCACTCGTCTTTCCGAGCCAGTTCCAGGTGTAGAGCTGCTGCTGATGTCGACATGATTCATTCACGTCGTCTTCATTTTGTCTTTGTGATATTTCCTTAAATTAAAGCAAATATTTAACACACGCAGCTAAAACACACCTAACCGTCACTACAGAGGGAAGCAGAACTTAACTTTCCTAACATAGCAAAAATGAACGGCGGTGAAAAGCGCTCTGAAACGGAGGTCATGAGCTCTGCCGTCACTGGACACAGACCGTTCAGTCTGTTTACTTCATCACACCAGATTTCTCCTCCTGAGTCTTTGTGGTTGGTCACATTGTTCCAGTGAGGAGGAAGTGAAAGCTCTACTTCATGTAGCTTCACCTTAAAACGGGTCTATTGCTCTTTTTTTCAGAACTTCCCCAATCCCGCTCGCCGCCTCCTGGTTTTCCCCTTGATCACCTCTCTTCCCATAATGCTTTGCTGCTGCTGCTGCGGCTGCTGTGCTGACCAGTCATAATTAGAGAACGGTAAAAGAGGGAGATTGGTTAATTGTACAGAGGAGCATGTGGTACCCCCCCTCTTCTCCTCCATGCATGTGATGAGGATCAGGTCTGGTCTCTCTGTGGCGGCTGACCGGCTGGCTGGAGTCACAAAAGGCCTCTCCGACCAAATCCTGTTGCTTCAAACCCAACCAACCAGCAGACAGCGGATCACATGCTGCTGCTCCTGTTGTGAGAGCCAGACTCTCTCTCTCCCTCTCTCTCTCCGTCTTTTTGTCAGCTCTTTGTTTTGATTGCAGTCTGGATTTTTGGAGGATTTAAGCCCACTCATCACTGTCAGCGGGGAAAGCACAGACGCCGTCAGACGGTTGAGGGCTGTTCCACCAGCGGCCTGTTGGTGCAGGATGTGGGAGGTTTACTGACTCATGTTTCTGAGGTGTTCAGTTCAGACAAAGCCTGGAAATAAGTCTTCATAGATTCAGGATATCGGCTCCGTTCAAAACGCTTGTGATCACTTTAGAGCTGCGTAAACGTCTACCTCATCATCGCCACAAACACGTCGTCTCAGGTTAAAGGTAACAGTGAACTAAAGCGCTGAGCGGGGCTTTCATGGGGTTGTGCTACTTCTTGACACAGTCGGGCGTGGAGGTGATCTGCTGCTACCGTTAGCGCTGCTTTTCCACGACCTCAGCGTGTGGCGTTCTCTCTGGGTCGTTCATCATGTTTTCTCCTCACAGTGACGTCTCTCACGTGTAATCACTTTAATGGTGTAAAGACAGCGTGTTTGGCGTTCGTCAGTGTGTGCATTCCAGGACGGCGCCGGCAGCGTAACATTTCCACCCAATGAGACGCTCTGACCTGTGACGTGCGTCTTCAGGACGTGTGTGGACGTTTGCCCTCGCTGGGCGCTCTGCTTGTTTATTTGTTTGTGTGTGTGAGAGATGTATGTTAATCTGACGGCGCTGATGTGGTTAAGCCTCGGCGTCCGGTAGATTAGATCCAGATGGACGCTGTCTCTGCTGCTCACATGTGAAGCCGGCCATTTAAAGGCGCTGTAGCAAGGGACTTTCTGCATTGTTTCCTTTTGCCTTGTTCTGAATACTTCATGTTAAAGGAGGTTTTACTGCAAAACATTTTGATCTAAAGAGCTTCATGTCCTCTGCAGTCTGCAGGACTTTAAGACTTTAGAACTAAAAAAAACATCCTCAGAGAGAAAACCGTGCACAAGGTAGTGATGAAGAACAACATGAACCAGGTGACGACGGCATGGCGGGGTCGTTAGCGGGTTAGCTTGTTGGTTAGCCTTAGTTTGTTCTTTTTAAGAAATCAGTCTGGATCCCGCAGGTCATGCACGATGACTTCACAGTTTAACAAACACATCTCTCCAGAGACGCAAACAGAATCTCTACATCATAAATATCGTTCACCATGTCGATCCACTCCCGTGGTGTCGGGCTTCAGGAAGTGACCAACGCTTACTGTCAGCAGAACTCGAACATGATTGTATGAGTATCCATGACCTGACAATCTGTATTCTCTAAAGATAAAGCAGGACCTGTCAGGGACAGGTTCATGCAAAGTCTGCTTTATGAGACTCATCACAGCGCTAAGGTTATGAAGAGTATCATAAAGTTCAGAAGCTTTAAGAACCCTTTGGATCTTCAGTCATGTGTGCAGGAGTTTGTCTGCATGGTTAGATTATAAAAACAAGAAATGACCCGACAATGAGCTCCTATAGGACTTCTACTGTTGCCTCTGAGGTAGTGACAGCGTTTGACCTTCACAGTCTCATATCTTAGTTTAAGATTCTGCTGTTTGGACAAACTAATCTTCTATTATTGTGCACAAAAGAAGAAGAAAGACACCACTTTTCCCGCCATGATGAAAATATATCCAACCAGTTTTCTAGTCCTGGTTTGTGTCTGAGCAGATAGTTGCATCCAATATATGAACTATTAACTCTAACTTTAATTTAGAGTTTTTTGATCAGATTCTAACTCTGCTTAATCTGTTGGCATGTCCATGTTTCCTTGTTTTTGTGCAGTTTGGACGGTTTGCAGGAGTTTGTCTGCATTGCTTGATCGAGTTTTGGTCCATTAAAAACAAGAAATCACCCTTTTCTTTCTGTGGTATTCAAACAGGAAGTGATATCGGTTCTTTTTCATGAATCATATGGAGGTTAAAGATTCTGCCATTGTGACAACTGTACACTTGACGCTGCCTGAAAGCGTGCCCGTGGTCGACTTCCTGAAATCCCCACTGCCTCCAACATTTACCGTCCGTCTGCTTCAGTGTAACAAAGAAGCACATCTGGACAAACGTTTTCTCCCTGACGTGTTTCACAAGTTGCTGTTAAGAAATGCTTTTATGTGGCTAATATCTTCCACACTGGGGGAGCTCCTCGTGTCCTACATTTTTCTGCTCGTTGGTTTCCCACCCTCTCGCCGCTCATCCGGTGACTCGCTGTCGTGTCAGGATGGTTTGGGTGAAGGAGCATCGCTGTGGCTGCAGGGGGAAGCTGCTGCATGGAGCAGATGGCGCAGCAGCAGAAGTCAAACGCCGATCGCGCTGTTGCTGGTGAGATTTCTGTCAAAACGAACGCATCCAAGGCCGAGCTGCTGAAGGAGAGAAGAGGGAGAGGAGAGGAGAGAAGAGAAGAGGAGAGAAGAGAAGAGGAGGAGGAGGAGGAGAGAAGAGGAGGAGAGAAGAGGAAGAGGAGGAGGAGAGAAGAGGAAGAGGAGAGGAGAGAAGAGGAGGAAGAGAAGAGGAGAAGAGGAGAGAAGAGGAGGTGTCACTGGGGCGGAGAGGTTTAACCCCTCTGATGACAGACTCTGACTTCATGCTGGCTCACAGGAAGCTGGACAGTTAATGGAAAAGATTAGACATCACATATCTCGGAGTGCTTCCCCTAAATCGTAAAACATCTGCTTTGCATCGTGCTGATATGTGGACATATTGTGTTCTATCCTTGCATTAGATTTCTGTGTCGCTGGTCATGAAAACAAACCACATGACCAGCTTACAGCAGCCCGGACCGTCCTGTGTAACGATGACCTTTGCAGACCCGCGCATGATATGATGGCCTAAGCTCCCTCCGACACATACTGACAGACGGAGACTTATGATTCATACATGTGGGATCCTCGCTGTCCCTCAGCTACTCACAGATGTGACTGTGAAAATGTTTTTTTATGTGTAAGAAAGTCATTAATCCTCCAGATAATCTGTAATCTTCTTCAGAGAAAATAGTGAAATGTGGGTCATCTCGTGACCGTCAAAGTTTTTAATATCAACATCCTTTCTTTGTCCAAATTGTTTTCCATACAGGATTAAAATAACGGTGATTTGAGGAGTGATACTATCTGTCTGAGTTAGGAACCAGCGGTGAAAGAGCGAGCAATTTGTGATGTTCTCTGTTCTTCTGTTGTTCAGCGACATTAAGCATCACACTCTGTTCCTCCGTCCTCAGTGTTTTTATTTGATGTCCCAGAAAAAGAACTGAGCTGACATCGCTGGTCACTGTCGAAGCTCTTAATGCAAGTGACAAAACATCCCAACAAACATTTCAGAATATGACTTCATGATGGATTTGGGTCGTATTTATTTCAGATGGAGTTTATAATGAACAGAAGCAGCAGAGGGAGGCTGTGGCTGCTTAACAACAACACATCCTGGTACTTTTTGACTTCAGTGTGATACCAGTAAAAATCAAACAGTATCGACACCACTGCAACAAAATTAGAAGTCCTGCTGTCTGAATATTTGGATCTGTCTTAATGTGAATCATCAAACTTTCGCAGGCAAACTCCTGCACATGGTCTGATTGTACCAATACGTTGGCAACGTATGCGTGTAATTTTACCTCTCTGAGGCGCCTTTGGTATCGAAGGAACTGGAATGTTGAGAACCTGATGCATGTCGGCTCTGCCAGCAGCGCTCTGCAGACGGCAGCTCAGCTTTGTTTTTGAACTTTTCAATGACCGAGGAATTCATTTCTTAGGTTGACTCGTACTGATTAGATATCCAAATAGAAGCTGGTGGAAATTCCTTTAGAGTAAAATGTTATGAATCCCTGAGTGCGTCTTGTTATGAGTTTTATTCATTCATCCTTTAATCCTGTACAGATCAAGTCCGCCCAGTAAAGCAGTGAGAATACCGGTGGTCCGAGCTGAGAGCTGCGGTTGGGGGAGGGGTCACTCTTTGTTTCACAAAGCCAATCATGAAATAATGTCACTCTGAAAAACATGGTGTTCATGCATTATGGATCTGCAGGAGAGGAGCATATAGGAAAATGTGTCTTGCCAAGATGAATTATGTGTGCGGCTAGCGGTCCCTGGGGGGCTCATTAGTGTCCATATCAGGAATGTAGGGGAAAAGGCCGCTCAAAGTTGCTGACCCGCCTCATATGTTTTGTCTGCGTGTCTGTCAGCGGGGCCACAATGGAGAGGCCGAGAGCTGGCCAGTCATTAACCCGATTGTCACTGAGTCCAAGGACCAGTGGTGACCCGCGGGGTTAACTCGCTCTGTGTCCCCCTCAGCGGGCCCAGACAATCGGGACAGCTGACCCCTGTGCTCACAGGCAGCCAGAGTCCAACGGGAGATAAGAGGGGATTTGGTTTTAGTGCTGCTGCGCATACCTCCGTCCTACTGTAGCGAAAAGAGAAAGGGCCTGTCTGAAAGGGCAGACAGGAGGGGGCGGAGTTATACAGCAGAGTCCGGACTGCATGCCTTTACAACCTCTGTACACGCTCCCTTTGTGTCAGGTAAGAACTAACAAATGTATTTCACTTTTCATCCTTCCTCTGATCCTTAGGGACAGCTCTCTATTCCAGCAGGGACAGAAAAAATGGAGCAACATTTTTTATGCTTTCTTTTTTTTTTTTTTAGATTTATTTTCGGGCTTTTTGTGCCTTTAATGGAGAGATAGGGGAGTGGATAGAGCTGCAAATCAGGGAGAGAGAGAGCGGGGATTGACATCTGGGAAAGGAGCCACGGGCGGGATTTGAACTCGGACCGCCCGCTTGGAGGACTACAGCCTCTGTACATGAGGTGCGCACACTAACCACTGTACCACCAGCGCCTCATATTTTATGCTTTCTGAAAGTGTTTAATACTTTCTGGGGAGACTTTTGTCTTTGTTTAGAAAGGAGAGCTGTAGAGTGACAGGAAGTGTGTGTGTGTGTGGGTTGCGCACTCTGCCAACAGAGCCAAACACAATCTCTGTAAGTTTGTTGAGACGGACCACAGCTTTAAAAAACAACATGTTTTTCACATGACGGGTGTGTAGGAGAGGAATGAAAACAACAGACTCCCTTCTATCAGGTATTCAGGACTTCTGTTTTTGTGGCATCGTGTTAAATCAGGTTTCAGTGTCCTTATATTTTTACAAACACCCGTCTATTAAAAAAAAAGCAGTTTGATACAATGAGATGGATAAATGTCATTTATAGGGTGTTTCTTTCTAATGTCGGCCATTTTGGAGTCCTGCTATCGTCATGGTAACCTGGACCTGGCGTCGGTAAATGTAGGCCAGTGCTGCAGGATAACCCCGCCGAGCGAACACCTTCGACCTTGACATCGACCGCGTGATCCGAGGAGCGGATATCGTCCGGATGAGTTCTTTTTTGAAGAGTTCAAGTGTGCCCACGTCTTTCTGAGGGAGGTTGATCGTAATTAACGAGTCAAACGGAGCGGAGCCGTGACAGATGTGCCATAAAGTGTGTGTGTTAGTATCCTTCAGTTAACCTCACCAGTGACTGCCGAGCCGTCACACTGCCTTTCAGTTTGGTTGAACTTCTATTAACCCTTTATTAGCAGGAGAGCTTCTACAGATATCACTCTGTATGTTTATTTCAACGACCTCATCGAGTGTTTCCTCCGTGCTATTCTTCATCTTAACACTCGCTCCTGATGGAACGAGCCGCCCTGCAGAGGGTGGTAGGTGGAGCTGATTGGCCGGTGGAGCTGGTTGCATCAGAAGAGTTCATCTTTGTTTCAGTCTTCTTCACTTCCTTCTCTCTGCAGTGACTCCTCGCTGTTTCGGGTTTCCCGCCATGTGACCACACGAGTTTCTGGTCGTTATTTTGCAACACACAAACTTTTTGGAAAAATATGTCGGCGTCCTTGAAAAGGAACTGATCAACTCTGAGTCATGAGATTCTGAGGAACTGGATGGAAATAAAACGATGGTCGGGGCGGCGATGGCCTAGTGGTCACATTGTGAGGCTACAGTCCTCGTTGCAGTGGCCGTGGGTTCGAATCCGACCTCGGCCATTTGCTGCATGTCATCCCGCTCTCTCTCCTCCAAACGCTTCCTGTCTCTCTTCAGCTTCTAATGAAGGCAAAAAGGATTCATGATGCAGTATGTTCCAAAGATATAAAAATATAAGAACAACAGAGTGTTTGTGTGTCTGTGTTGTTGTGTTCACGGTACAGGCGGGAGACGTTTTCTGTATCCGCCTTCTTACAGGAAGTAGCTTTCTCCCAATCAGCATCTTTATCAATGTGAGATAAAGTCTGTTCTCCGTCGGCTCCTTTCATGTTGACGGATCACAGAGTGTAGCTGCGTCGTAAACTTTCTCATTGTGTTTCTTTAAAAAACGCTGACCAAACAAATCGTCTGCAGGATGTTTTTTTCTTGTTTGTGTTTCTGCTGATCCATTTATCGGACCATAATGAGTTTAGTTTGTGGTTCCTGCTGGGAGTCTCAGAGCTGTCGGGACACTTTGCTCATTTGTAAGTTTGTCTTTCTGGAAGGAAGAAGCGATGTGTGATTCTGATTGTGTTTGTCTTTCACTGCAGCAGAGTCATCACTGCGGAGGTTTACACATCCGAGGAGTTTTCTCTGTATGTCTTATAATAAATATAAAAACATCAGGAGCGCTTTCAAACCTTTGAAGTGTTGGCAAGAAGAAATCACAACATCCAATCATGATTCTTCACTTTCTGAAGCTTCATTCTCTCAGTATAAACATGAATCTCCCTTTAAATCTGAATATCTTCCTTCTTCCAGCTCAGTTCAGCTTCACTTGTGAATCATGCACACCATTAACCCGGGACATCTCTGTGCAGCCTCTGTGTCCTATTACTGAAGCACAAAAATGCCCGAACACGACGTCGCCTTTGGCCTCGTCTTGTTACTTGCTGTTAGGAAAGACAGAGTAGCCTTTGAGTATTTTAGACAAGCCTGAGATACTGGAGTTACTGGTGTGTGTGTGTGTGTGTGTGTGTGTGTGTGTGTGTGTGTGTGTGTGTGTGTGTGTGTGTGTGTGTGTGTGTGTGTGTGTGTGTGTGTGTGTGTGTGTGTGTGTGTGTGTGTGTGTGTGTGTGTGTGTGTGTGTGTGTGTGTGTGTGTGTGTGTGTGTGTGTGTGTGTGTGTGTGTGTGTGTGTGTGTGTGTGTGTGTGTGTGTGTGTGTGTGTGTGTGTGTGTGTGTGTGTGTGTGTGTGTGTGTGTGTGTGTGTGTGTGTGTGTGTGTGTGTGTGTGTGTGTGTGTGTGTGTGTGTGTGTGTGTGTGTGTGTGTGTGTGTGTGTGTGTGTGTGTGTGTGTGTGTGTGTGTGTGTGTGTGTGTGTGTGTGTGTGTGTGTGTGTGTGTGTGTGTGTGTGTGTGTGTGTGTGTGTGTGTGTGTGTGTGTGAGCCTTTTACTCAAAGTGGGAGCTGAGAGGAGCTGAACTGTGCAGAGCTGCCAGTTGGCCTGGCCTCTCCGTGCACTCGGGCTGCAGCGGCGGTATGATGCGTTTAAGGAGCCGTCCAGCCGAGCAGAGCTAATTCATGCTGGAGTAGTATATTCCATCGCGCTTGTTTTGTGTTTTTTCCCCCTCTTTTCATTTCGGCTAGCCTTCCTTTCATGCACTTTGTGACGGCTGCTGACGGAGGATAATGATGTGCAGTGACAGTGGCCTGATTTTCTTCTATTCTCTTGCTTCTGTAATCACACTGTCTGTCTGTCAATGTGGAGGAGATCAGCCGCCCCCCCTCCCCTCCTCCTCCCCCCCACTGCAAAGCTTCTGTGGACGTTTGGAGGTTAACTGCGGGGGGGGGGGGGGGGGACGCTGCGGGATCCAGAGCTGGAGGGGGCAGCAGCACATTTGACACTGACTGCTCGCCTTTCTTACTGCCTTAAAAGAAGAAGGAGCACAGCAAAAGGAGATTACATAACGCAGGCAGGCGAGCAATGTCCCAGACACGATGTGAGGATCCCTGCTCGAGCGTGATTCTTCCGATGCCTTACAGCTACACGGCGCTCGCTCACTGCTTACCTTCCCCGGGCCATGTTTACTGGAAGCCCGGGGAGCCTCTCTGAAATGTAAACATGACTGCAGGGCCACATACAGTTCAGCTGAGACCAAACACAATGAACACACACACACACACACACACACACACACACAGAGAGAGCCAGGTGCAGCATATCTGACCACAGGAGCAGCTGTATAATTAAACTCTTCTAGAATCTGTCTCTCGATTAGTTTTGTTTAGGAGGAGCACACAAACACCAAAGGTCAGGGGTCAAACTGAGCTTCCCACCTGCTGATGGGACATCTATTAACCTTAATGTACGTTCTGAGAGTTCAAAATAAGATTTTAAACTTGGATACAAGTCAAGTAAAAGTGAAACCCTCCTGAAACCTTTTCTGGCATCACAGCACTGAAAGTGAAGGTCGTGGGGCGCCGGATGGCCTGGCGGTCGCGGCGGCATTGGGTGCACGTCCGTCCTCAGACCTTGCTGAATGTTGACCCCCGCTCTCCTCCACACATTTCCGGTCTCTCTTCCTACAAACACAATATATCAGACTACAAGAGTACGGAAATGTCTCATAACTAAATCTCACTGATTTGTTTTTTGATACACTTTTTTTATTTAGAGTTTTAAATATCCATCAGCACATCCTCTCAGTTCTAAAACGTAGTCAACCTGGAGATTTATTTTGTGTGTTTAGTTCTTAAATATCCCTCCTGACGACTGACACTTTGTTCTGTTTCAGTGAATTTGATTCCTCTCGGTCTTTTCTTTTCTTCTAATTAAGGAACCTGCTTCTCACTAACAGATCCGGTTTAACCTGACATCCGACAATAATCAGGTGGAGTGCACGTAAACACACAGATTCTCATCAGGCCGCACAAGACGATGACTTTCTCTCAGGCGGTGACTTTTGACTTTTCCTTGGGGTGAAAACAGACAAATGAGTTAAGGTCACCGGTAATTGTTTCCTGTCATTAGGTTGGACTTACTCTGAAAGGGGGTCCTAGTCTGAGTCTGGGTCTGAAGAGATGCTGCTCTGTTTGTTGACTCTGTTTGCTGCTGCTGCTGCTGCTGCATGTCTTTGTCACATCAGTGTTGTTGTTGTTTCTCTGCAGGAACAACAACAACATGCCTCTGGCTGGGTTAACAATGTGGGAAATGTTGTGTTGCAAACATTGTTTCCTCCAGAAAGCTGAAAAAACAACCGGTGAGCTCTGAGCTTCTGCCTTTTAGGATCTGACCCCAGGGAGTCTGCTTCTGGAGGAGTGCTGCGTTATTGATCCAGTTTGGGATGAAATGTCTCTCTTTGTGCAGGAGAATCAAAGTGACACAATAAAACTGATGGTGAGAATCTTTCTGAGTTGGTATCTGGAGGTCAGTTGCACACGTTTACCACCAGTCTCTAAAGAAGTCCTCTTAACGAACAAGGTTAACAAACATGTTATTAATAGAGCAGCCTGTGGGAGCCGTTCATTTTATCAGAGCCGCCCGGATGTCACTCTGTTTTTGCAATCTACCTACATTAAAGCGAGACTTCCCTCTTGATTCTGCCGGGCTAGTGACCCTGAATGCATGTTGAACAGCTGCCAGCTCCCGGTGCTTTCTGCAGACGCTGCCATGTTGGTGACATTCTTCAGAGCCGGCTGCAGAGCGGAGATAAGGAAGTGAGGAATAAGGAAACCTGTGCTTATTAAGGATTCTGCTCTAAACTCTGGCCAGCTCCGTGATTGAGGACGCACACCTTCCTGGGAACATTTTTTAAAAAATGTGTCCAAATCTCAGTTTGAGTGAGGCGGATACATATTTAAAGATCCAACTCCGGCTCTTTGATGTCATTTAAAATTGCATAAATATTAATGCCGATGGACTCGTGCATCACATGTGAAGTCTCTGAGGAGACGCTGCAGAATGAAGTACATCCATACTGCTCATAACTGTCAGGTCGGTTATTGCTCATCCGTCCCCCAACCTTCACACACTCCCTCCCCCCTCTACATGCTCATCAGATCGTTGGCCTCGATCAGGTCTGGAGGTCAAAGCTCACTGGATCACAAGGGGCCCTCATGCCGGGTTGGATCACTGCACCCGGCTTCTGGTGGAGGAAGGAGTTCATCGGCGCTCGTCTCCCCCGGCACTTTTCTGCATTAAGCATTCAGGAGGGGGGAAGGGGGGGGGGGGCTTGGAGAGGTTGGCGGGAGAGGAGCAAAAAAAGCATTTATATACATTCATCCTCCTTAACACACTTTTTAATTGTTAATGTAAGTGCATACAAAGTAGTAGTGACATGTTTTTAATGAGCTCAGCATCATCTGGAAAGAGTTTTACAAGCAGACACTTTTCTGAGGGATTGAATTGACATATCAGAATTCATGTTTTCTGTGTTCTTGGTTGTGTCGACATTAATCTTACACAGTTATAGATGAATGTTTTGTACGTTGTGTATCTTCACTCAGAGCAGCCGTTTCCAAACTGAAGATCGTAAAGACCAGTGCATTGATCAACAGGGATGCACAAGAGGCCAGATGTATATCTCAGTTTGTTAGCTTGATGCTAACGCATACTGGAAAATGCCATTAACTGACTAACTGAATTAGCATCGCTATAATCCTAATTCTTGCTTCACATAAATTGCGATCAACACCAGATGCCCTCGTACTTAGACTTTTGTTTCCTAAATTCTGTGGAGACAATCTTTAAAAAACTGCTGACTCATGCAAGTCTGGTCTTCTGCTCTGATCCAGTGAAGCTGCATGACACGCTCTTTATGTCTCCGTTCATAGGATTTATCCCTCTGCTGCCTCCCTACGGGTGGTGGTGTGTAATGCGTTCATGAGTGCATGTTTTAGCGTCCAGAGAAGCTTCTATCTCTTGTACTGAAAATTTGCGAAGGGGCATGTGCAACCGGATAAAGTCGGGGTAAAAAAAGTCAACTTTTTGTGTTCACACATGCACCAAACTCTTGAAAATCTCAGGCTGCAGACACATGTGCTGAAGTATTTCCCAATTCACCTTTATCTTACAGACAACAGAATCTGTGCTCGAGACGCAGGTTGAGGAGTAAATGACTTTAATCTAGAGAAGTCTTTAAACTCGTCATGAGTCCGACCCTCTACAAGTCACACAGAGGTGACCAGGACCACAGGCTGGATCGGAGGACTGTGATTTGTACTAGTACAGTGAGATCAAGGATCACAGAGAGAGAGAGAGAGAGAGAGAGAGAGAGAGAGAGAGAGAGAGAGAGAGAGAGAGAGAGAGAGAGAGAGAGAGAGAGAGAGAGAGAGAGAGAGAGAGAGAGAGAGAGAGAGAGAGAGAGAGAGAGAGAGAGAGAGAGAGAGAGAGAGAGAGAGAGAGAGAGAGAGAGAGAGAGAGAGAGAGAGAGAGAGAGAGAGAGAGAGAGAGAGAGAGAGAGAGAGAGAGAGAGAGAGAGAGAGAGAGAGAGAGAGAGAGAGAGAGAGAGAGAGAGAGAAGCATTTCCCATCATGCTCTGGTGTGTCGTCAGCGTTATTCATCTGGAGACAAACGCAGTCTGTTAGATGGTGAACTCGTGCACGTAAAACTGTGAGCATTTGTGCGTGTTTATGCGTAGGTGCGTGTGTGTGGGTGGCTCTCAGTGGGAGTTTAGTCTTTGACACCCTTTTAGCCACCACACCTCCCTTTAACACACCCACCACATGCCATGCCAGCTGCAGCTGTCGGGCCTCAATGCTACAGACGGAGAAAATTCTTCTCACTCTGCAATTAGAGCTGCAGATCGCTGAATAGCGCACATTGCAATGTCCTAAAAATTGCACTTGGTCCCCGTTCTCCCTCTAAGAACACTGAGTAAATAGAAACTGATGAGGAGGATCATGAATAAACCGGCCCCCCCCCCGTCTGCCTCCCAGTTGACAGATTGTGTTTTGTGCGAGCTGCTCCTGATGTGCTGTTACCCCGGTTAAAGAAACCAGAGGGTGGAAAATGGCCTCATTGACGGGGAGGGTTTCTCACGCCTGACCGAGAATGTTCGCTTTCCATCGAGTCAAGTGGTGCATTGTGGTTCAGCCAAAGAAATGCAAATATTCAGAACAGATGTACTTTTTCTTTTTTAGCCATTTGTCGCTGCAGTAATCCCTCACTCTGGTGGAGATTGTGCTGGGTGCTCTCTGGGTGCAAGACTGAAGTGTTAACAAGGGAAAAGCCGTGTCGCCCCGGCACATGTGATGGCCGCCCGCCTTTCAGGGCCTTTTCTCAATAAGGCGAGATGCTCAGGAGAGATAAATGGAGGCTTTTGTGGCCTTTGGCAGAGGGAGAAACACACAAAGAAGGACACACACGGAGCGAGGTCTTTTCCAGAGCAAACAGCTAAAAGCAGCATTTCCTCACTCCTCCTCCTCACTCCTCCTCCTCCTTCCTTCACTCTCTCCTGAAGCTCTTCCTCCTCCGTGAGAACTGAACCTCGCTCCCAATAATGTTTCCATAAACGGGCTGAGGGAATGGAAATAACTCGGACCATTTCCCATCCACTCTGCCTCCACTCTCTGTCTCTTTTAGAGCGCCGCGGACAGTACTTAAGCACACATCCCTTAATGATGCTCCGTGTTTTACAGCGCTTTCCGAGCACTGGAGTGCACATTTAAGGCATCTCATACACTCTGGACACGGCAGCCTTTATATAGCTGTGTTGCCGCTTCTCTGTGAGAAATGAGCCAGCCTCTCTGCTAACAGGATGGAGGTCACATTTATCTTTAAGAACTGCTGCACATCTTTCAATATGGCCGCACGACGTTGACTCAGAGTGATCATTTCACTGCTCCACCTCCTGACCTATCATCGCTTAGTTTTTCTTAGTTTTCATCATCCTTCTTTTTTACTTTTCTGTAGTAGGGGTGTCCCATTTTTTGATACATGGATACTTCTCGATGCCATGTTTAATTTAATTGATTCAGTATCTGTTAAGATGGGAAAGAATCCATCCAAAACTGCAGGAAAACTCATAAATACTGCACACACGTTGATAATGTTTTTCATGCAGCGTGCAGGAGTTTGCAGGACTTTACTTAAGACACCGACTTTTATACTGTTGCCATGGTATCCATCAGGTGTTGAGTTTGTTTGATTGTTGCTAATATCATACCAAAGTTAAAAAATCTGCACAGATGTTACCACTGCTGATTCAAGGCGCCATATTTCCGCCCCTGTGACGTTTCACCTTCAATCTGAATGTAGCGGGGGCCAAATGTGGGGACGAAGTGACCCCCCTCTCTGTACAATGTGAGACGTGATGACTGCTGAGCTTAGTTACACTTTTGCACACTAAAAAACCTGTCTGAAACGTTTTTTTTTTTTATTTCTCCCTTTTCTATCTTTTCACGATTTAAAGCTCCGTTTCCATCTGTGAACCTCCCCCCCCCCCCCCGGGAGTGGAGGATTTTGTAAGGGACGTTATTTTAACCCTCAAATGGTCCTCGCTCTTTGGATAATCTCTAACAAAAGCAGCGGGCCTTTAGGGTGGGCTTTACTGCTTTGAATGTTTTGTGATTGGTGGAGAAGAGGTGTGACCTTTTCACACCTTAACGTGTGAACCTTTCAGGTCTCTGTACCTCTCCTGAGCTACTTTTTATGGTGACGCAGCTTGTTCTTGTCTTTCCCCTCCCCTCCTCCCCTCTCTTCGTGACTCCTACTGTTGACTTAACTGTCACAGTGTGGCTGTCTGGGGTTTGAACATGTACATTAGCATGCCGGTCGTCGCCTACATTTGCAGGCCATCCATCCTGCCAGGCCGTGGGGCTGACTCTCATGTGGCCGTCTGTCCCGGGAGCAGATGTTTCTGATGCCACTTGTAGAGGAGAAGCTTTGAAAGTGACTCCATAAAAGAGACGCCAGCTGCACGACAAAACCGAGGCCGCCGAGTACTCAGGAATTCTGTCTGATATATTTGTGTGTGTGTGTGTGTGTGTGTGTGTGTGTGTGTGTGTGTGTGTGCTCTAGAAAGGCGGCCTGTGGAGAGTAAGAAGAGTTCTCACTTAATCAGACTGTTCCCTTTAGATAGTTCATTAATTACAGGAGGAAGGAGCTGCTCACGTTTGCTCCAGATGGCCACAGACGGCACATGTTGTTGTTGTTGTTGTTATTTTGGTATCTAGATCGAGTAGAGTGTTCTCAATACAGTCTTCCTCTGACTCTCGAGTGCGTTGTCTTTCACACTCTCGCTGGCCAAAGACGTCGTATGTCAACAGGTTGATTTCTGGACAGGTAGTCGTTCGTTTCAGAAAGTAGTCGACACGTCCTTGAACTGATTCAAACATGTTTGAGGCTTTTAAAGAGCAGCTATGACTACAACCATCATTAGCTGTTTTTTTGTCTTTCACTTTTCTAGCGTGCAGTGTTGCAGACATCTTGCATCCTTCTCGCACTTTTAAAAACTACTTTGCCCTCTCTGCTGTTAACAGTTTGGTTTGCAGTATCAACTTTGCTTCCTGCTGCGTCTGCACACACCCTCAGTGCTTTGCCTGTGATCTAACATCCATCTCTCTCTCTCTCTCTCTCTCTCTCTCTCTCTCTCTCTCTGCCAAACTTCCAATGAGAAGCAGCTCTCCGGCCGGTGCTAATCATCCAACGTGCTAATTTTAGCCCCTGCACTCGTCAAAAACACTCATTATGTTTCCTACGGATGAAGCACGTCATCCCTGCAGCTCACTAAACGTTCCAAGCAGGAAATATTAGTGTGTGTCACCTTCTGCCAAAGTGTAGTTTGTATTTAGTGGTTGGGATGTTTCTCTACCTCCAGGCTTTTCATACAGATCTTAATCATGTGTTCACAGGTAATGAGAGAGCAAACTGCAGAGTCAAAAACAACACTTGAGTTAGAACTTAATTACTGAAGACAGATTCCTCAGTGTGCCGGTGGCCATGTTGTACCGTTCGAACATTAATCCACTGCTTTGCTCTGCAGAGAGATTACAGCAACAGAAATGAAGTTGGCTTTATCTGCAACCACCGGAGACAAAGATGTTTCCAGTGATTCACTTTGTTTTCTAACTGTGATTCTCTACTTTTGAGACCGGCTTCAAATCAAACAATCCCCTCTCAGTGGCACAATATGTGAACTGATCCAGTGATTTAAAAGAAAACAGGCTACATTAGAGGCACAAACATCCAGCTGTCTTATTATCCTGATTATCTGGTGACGGCTGTGATTTATCTCCCGACCACAGCGACCTCTTGGCGGGTCCTGACCCCGTGATGAGGAATTTCCTGAAGTTTCTTCCATTAGTTTTTCTTTTGAAGGGTTATCTGTGGGAGTTTTTTCTTTGGTGTATCATCAGTGCATTTGGAGAGTCTCGACACATCAAAAAGCTTTCTGAAGTAAAATTTTGATTTGTTATTCGAGATTTACAATCAAAATTAGCTTCGCTTGAGTCGCCTGAGATCTCCCAGATGTCTTTCTGCTTGTATTGTTTGTGGTTGCACGGGGCTTGACATGATTCCAACTGCCATTGGGTGAGAGGTGGGGAGACATCCTGGACTACCTGCTGAATCACAGGGCTGGGGAGACAAATTAGAAACCTTCTGTCTGTGAGACGGCAGAGCGAACTACCTCTCCACTGTGCGACCCTCAATTTGCCCAAATTTGGTGTTATGTTGCTTCGTATTGCTTGAGACTCATTCAGCACATCGCAGCGCTTCTCCGTGCTGCTCTCTGCTCCTATTTCTCCTTCAACTTTGTGTCTTTGTCCTGAAGGGAGGTCTGCTGTCACTCAAGGCTGTCCTCTGCAGAAAAAGTAACCTAGCAACAGCAGAGAGGGATGCAGAGCGGCTGTTTACTCTGCTTCCCCTCACCTCTCTACCCCCCCGTCCCCCTCCCTCGCTCTCCTCCTCTGTCGAAGACGGCAGCAAAGCCTCCTGCTCTCTGATGAATCCAGAACAAACTGAGAGGAGAAAGAGAGCGAGAGAGAGAGAATAGAAGGGGGGAGGATAGAGGAGAAGTGACATTCAGAGATGCTGTGTCGGCCTGTTGCCTGCCAGCTGCTCTGCCTCTCTTCCTCTCTGCAGGAGGAACAGCCTGTTTCCCCAAACAGCCCCTCTCCTACTCTGCATAGCTGAGGAAAAACTTACCCAGCATGCCGTTATCAGCAGGACTAAAAATACTGGACAGCAAATGGATCACATGCCTGGCCATTCTCCCTCAGAGGGCTCGATCTGAGCGGATACAGGTGCCTCTCGTTCTCGGTGGATTATTAAACGTCCCCTGATGGAAGCAATCAGAGAAAAGGCCCTTGTTCCTCTCCACATTATGCCGTTTTAACTTGTTCAGTTACTGTGATCATGAAGCCAGCCTCAATGGCTTCCACACCGCCATGCCGAGTCAGACTGACCGCTGAACAACAAGAGACGTTGTTTAACAGAAAGAACGGACTGCGATACAGAGAGCGTGCGATTTAAGGGTCCAATATTACACTTCCCCATGTTCCTCTAATTCTAACATGTGTCTCTAGTCTGTCTACAAACCCCCCAATGATGAGAAAAGTCCATCTTCTCCGTCTTCTGCCTGCTCCACTTTTCAGAAAATGTGTGCTCAAACAGGCCGTTTGGAGATTTTCCCTTCATGACATCACAAAGGGCAGTAACTCCTCCCCCAGGTGGGTGACACTCCCACAGCTAGGTGTTTGTTCTGCCCTCTGAGTCTGCCTTCTCACCGTAAACAATAGGACATGGAGAGAGAAAGACAGAGACACCCAAGCCCTTCCAGACAGGGGGCGTGGTCAGACACATCTCATTTACATATTTAAAGGTACAGACACAGAAACAGCCTGTTCTGAGTAGATTTAGAACAAGAAACTTCTCACACAAGCTCTGAGACTTATTTTCGATGAAGGGGAGGATATGTCACCTTGAAGCTACAGTAACTGTAAAGCTCATTTACACTTGGAAACTTGGAGTTGATTTTTAAATTCCCTGAAGATAAGAACATATTTAAAAAGAGGTATGATGCAACTTCAACTTTTAAAACCTTTTTAACTTTTTTGTATTCACTAGTCGAGTCGTATTCCTTTCAGCATGCAGTGAATTACTGACAGCTGATTTAAACTTCTCAACTCAAGTAGGAAGCAAAAACTTTCAAAGTCACCCAAAGGAGACGTTTCCCAAAATGCCTCAAAGAAAGTTTGCAAAGTCTTTTACGAATAGACAGGCTTACTATTAGCACTTTATGACGGGATACACATTTTAATGTTGTTTGAATTTCAGACTTCAGCATCACATTAAATATCGTACTGATCCATGAGACATGTTTATTCTACTTCTGTGTATTCGGGTGTCGTTCCTCAGTGTGTGTGAATGTAGGTCGTTCTGCATGTGTATCCGTTTGTGTAATGACTACCCTCGGTATGTAAATTACCCATCAGGCCCGGCTGTCCATGTGCAAACGAGCGGTCTTTGTGGGCTGGTGTGTTCCTCCACAGGCCCTGCTGCACACATGTGTAGGCTGATGAATAGTCGCTCTGTTTGCTGGATGCAGTGACAAGAAGTCTTAAGTGTTACCTCCTGGGGCGTCCCACTCTTCAAATAAAACTCTGTTCCTTCCCCTCGACTCGAATCAAAGCTGAGAACCTGCCGACATCAAAGCTGCATCGGGCACAAAGTCCTGTACTCGCTGCCATTCATGCACTTGATTCAAGTCTGCCATTTCCTGCTATTAACACGTCCCACCTCCAGCAGAACGACGCAGCGCAGAGCGGAGCGGGAACCAGGAAGCGCTTTCAATGACACCGTTTCTCTGTTTGTCCAATTAAACTCCAACAAAGTCTGGCATGCTGCTCTGAAGAGGAGAAACGTATCATCAAAAGTCAATTATCTCACTCGGCTGTTCTCGATTTAAACTTTATGAGCGACGACGTCCTCTGAAACAGAAACCTCCTCACACGCTTCATATCCATGTATAGAAGTGGTGGAGCAGCTCGTCTGCAGGTCAGGGTCTCTCTCTCAGACGTCCCTCAGTGTTTGATGAGAAGGTTTCATAACTCCAGATCACCTGAAGTTTGCTCACTAACTCCACGTCGGAGCGATGACACGCTAAGCTGATCTCAAACGAGCCGCGTCAACAAACAGCAGCCGATCAAACGACGGAGGACGTCTTCTGTTTAAAGACGAATCTGAACCTCAAAAACAAAATAGCTTGTTGACAGCTGACCTGCACTGCCATGACAAAGAACTAAAGGCCCACAAGTCTTCTAGTTGTAGTTTTGTGCCTTTATTGGAGAGACAGGACGGTGGAAGGGTTAGAGTCTGAAATCAGGAAGAGAGATAGAGAGAGTGGGGATTTGAACCCGGGTTGTCCTCTTTAAGGACTCTAGCTTCATGTAGAACACAGGAGCGTGGAAAATAAATGCTAGGCCACCGGCGCCCATCAAGTCAAACTTATAAAACAAACAAAAGGAGACTTACTGTAGAGTAGCAGCGCTGGGTTTCTGTCCTGAAGTGGTATTTGCAAAGTGAAGTTTGGACTTTATTGATGTTTTTGACTATTTCCCTTCAGCTGAATGTCAAAAATCATGATTTTACTTTTGATGTACTCTTGTTTTTTCATCTACAGTCATCTCTTTGTACACTGAGTCATATTAACAGTGTACTTACAACTGTTGACCTAGAAGCAAGACAGAATCCATCCAAGAGACAGACTATGTGGATCTGATGGACCGATGTGATCTGCAGATCTTATTTCAGTTTATTTTGAGTCTTGGGCGTATCATTTACTTCTTTGTTTTCCAGAGTCAAGATAATACAAACTTTTACAACTTCTGGTTTCCATTAGAGCATGTCAGAAGGAGAATACTGTGAATGCTGCAGACTTGGAAGAGTGTGCAGGGTTCATGTACCTTTTTAGGTTGACGCCTTCTGTAAAAGAAAGTGAATGTTCAGGTGATTATGCTCCTCAAATCATCCAGAGAAGATCTTTAGTTTTAAGTGATTATATGAATTCAGGTTTGTTTGTCAGTCGGCTTGTAGTTTCTGATGGATTCATTCTCCTGATCGTTCTGGTGAAGGTCTGTTTTTATTTTCTACAAAGAGCAAAGCAAACGTCTGCACGTCCACTTTTAAAGTGGCCTGTTATTGTTTCCTACCATGATGCAGGCACAAACAAACCCTACATTATTCTTACCTGTCAGCTTGTTTGCATCTGTTTTTAATGATGCATGGCTTCTAATCTTCTGTTAAGGCCACACTTGAACACACTGCTGTCACTCTTTGCTGTTATTTTACTGGTTATGTGAAGGACGTCAAACTAACAGCTGTCTGCAGAGACGCACCCTGCAGAGAGGAAGACACTTTTCTTTCTTTGCTGTTTTTGAGCCTCACAGTCTCTTCCATTCCTCCTTCACCTCCCTCCTGCACCTCCCTCCCTCGCTCGCTCCCTCCTTCACCTCCCTGCCTCCCTCCCTTGCTCCCTCACTCCCTCCCTACCTCCTACCTCCCTCCCTTGTCCCTCGCTCGCTCGCTTCCTCCCTCCCTCGCTCCTGCAGCTCTGAAGGAGGTAAAAGAATGCCGGCTCAGCACACGGCATGAGGCTGAGGGGATTATCAGTTTGAAAAGAAAGACATAACTCGTCTCTGGTTGTGTTTTTCTCCTCTTATCTGAGTGTGTTGAAGGTGGAAGTTGTTGCTGCTGGCTCTGTTTGCCACACAGACCTTTGTACCGTGTTGTTGTTCACCGTGCGGTGTGCAGATAAGTGAGTTTCCTCCGTCTCCCGCCGCTCCAAATGTCAGCCGTCATCAGAAACCTGGAAGGTCACCGGTGTGACCTGGGCATTTTTCAGCAGGAAGAAAAGCTCTTTTACCTCATCCTTCCTGTCAGCGACAGAAGTCCTGAATGTCACGGTCCACCCCCTCCCCCCAACCACCAACCACCAACTCCAACACCCTGCAGCCCTCCTCCCCCCACCCTGCAGCCACCTACTCTCCCTTACACATGCTAATGCTGCAGCTCCATTCATGCTGTTGGTGGCTTTGTCACCGGGGGAGGGAGAGGCTCGGAGCATTAAGCAGCAGCTGTATGCATCTCACTAAATTGACTCCCGGATGGCTGCCAGACTCGACCTTATTTCGCTCTCTCTTCTTTTTTCTTCTTCTTCTATCGTTCTGCATTTTCCCTCCTAACTCGTGGTCGGATAAAGGAGCAGGAGGACGAGGCGCTGATGTTGAATTTGGAGGCTTTCGGCTGTAAAGTGTGGCGGCTTTCTCTCAACAAGTGGCTGATGGATTTAATGCACTTGGATAGCATTTCCACACTGAGCTCATTAGCCCGGGGGGCTCACGGGGCTTTGTGTCCGCCGCTCTAAGGATTTATGGCTCTGATGAGAAGGGACTCTCTTAATCAGGTGAGCGTGACAACTGTTGATTCCTGACGTTTGTTCTTTTGTCACAGCGTCCCAGATAAAGCTCGCAGACCTCAGTTTAACTAACATGGATGAGCAGAATCTGCAGATGGAACGAGTAAAGGTTTTAGAGGGTGGTGTGTGTGGTTCACCCTGTTGTGATCCAGAGGATTCTTCAGTGTGTGACTCTGGCAGAGTTAACACGTCCTTTGCTCAAGTAGAAAACATTCTCTCCTGCAGTAAAAGTTCCTCACAGTGTCAGAGTAAAAAAGTGTCTCTGAAGGACGTTTCTGGCGGATGTTTTGTGCAAAGCTAACTAAAGCTTTAGCTCATATTTAGAGAAACTGAAACTATTCAGACTTCAAATCAACAACAGAGTGAAAATAATCAACATTCACTTTGCTCACATGTCTCGTCGTACGTCGACCATGTTGGCTGCTTCACTTTCATCCATGTGGCTCTAAGTCATCCCTTAACTTCTCCTCGCTTAAGTCCGTCTTGATTCATCTTCTGTGTTTGTGACGCTCTGTAGAGTATATGATACTAGTCAAAATCAAACAATATCAACACCTGTTTCGATACCACGGCAACGATAATAGAAATCCAGGCAACATTTGGTGATTTCATGTGTTCACTGTCAAAAATTGAAGCCAAGCCAAAACAATGTTTTTGGGAGTCTGACGGATTCACTCCTCTCCTACACATCTTCGTTAAGAAATAGATGTAGTTTTGTCTTCTCCATGTGAAAGGAGTAACGGAGGAAACATCTCTCTCGAGTATTATTGTCTCATCCATTCAGGTGGAAATCATTGCTGATGTTTTGAGGGCAGCGTGGGATGATGGCAAACAAGAGGAGGCAGACTTCACAACTGTGAGCATTTATCTGCAGAAATCTGAACTCTTCAAAGCAAGTATTTCTTTTAAAATGTGTTAGCTTGAGCAGTGTAACTTGTGGTGTGGGTCAGGAGAGGGAGATGTGTGTGAGATGCAGAACAGAGAGTTCCAGGGAGGTGAATAAACCAGTGAGTCATCTGTGGGTCAGTGTCTGCTCACATACATCCTCCTGGTTGACTTCAAATCTGTGTCAGCTGTGGAGCTTCCAGCTGCTGCCCGAGAGTCCAGCTCGTCAGTATCACCAGGATGAGTGTGAACCACAAACTCTGAACGGAAAATGAGACCCGCTGAAGAAAGAGGAGGGGGAGAGATGCTCCGTGGCTCGGCCCCGCTCTGCACATCAGTGTGTATAAATGATGTGAGTGTGCGTCAGTGTGTCAGTACTCCGTCACACAGCTCACCCTCCTCTGCCTCTCGGTGATAAAGTGACAACACAGACTCTGACGGACCTCAGCAGAGGAGCGGAGGGATGGATGTTCTTAGAGCTTCCCTCTGTGAGATGAGAGCACTCTCCTCACCGTCGCTCTCCTCCTGTTTTGCCTCTCTCCCTCCCCTGAGAGGCTTCACTCTGCGGCGTGCCGTCGTTGGTATGGAGGTGAGCAGCAGGCTGCTGAGGCAGAGCGGCGGTTGGGGGGGGGGTGTGAGCTGATGGAAATAGGTGGCGGTTTTATTCTGGAGGCCTGCTCGGTCACATCAACCCTGCACGTCCCTCTCCGTCTCACCAAAGCAGAGAGGGCCGCCGCGGCCAGGCCAAGTTTAGGGGGACAGATGGTCCCTTTTGGAGGAGCGCCACGGCTCAGCGCTCTGTGTTCACGGGGCTCTGCTGGAGCAGCCAGGAACAAACACACTCTCCTTCTGTTGGGGACGTTCACGAGCTTCAATCCTAGGTCAGCTCTGGGACTGACTTCTAAAACTAAGCTTGAGTATGTGCGGCCTGAAGCTAACGCTAGCTGTTACATAATGTTAACTGGCATGAAACTAAGTGCTTCGTGATAGCTCTGCTACTCACATCTCTTAATAACACGGTATCCATTAGTCATATTAGAAAGTAAACATTAATATTGTATCAGAGTAGAAACTCTCCGCGGTATCTAAAGACGGTTTACCAACACTGATTACATCTTTTAGCTCGGCTCTCTCGGTCCCGCTGTGCGTGTTTTTTATTCTCGTGTGTAAATCTTTAAAATCTGTTGTCCTGTCTATTTAAATTCTCAGATCACCCTGAAACAACTAAAGGACAATGGCAGTGTGCTGCCTGGCAGGCGCTGGGCAGGCAGCCAGCTGGCAGGGCAGCATGGAGGGAGACTCCCATGTTTATTGGAGCCAGGAGGAGGCGTGCCTCTCTCCTGCACCTCCTAAAGTCTGCACCTTCACTGTCCTGCTGTTTTTATATGAGGCTGGGTCTAACTCAGGAACAGGGACTCTTTTCTAAAACTTTGCTGTGCTGCACATGGTCAGCGTGATTATGTGGAGGGTCCATCAGCGCCGTGGCGTGGGTTCAGCTCCCGCTTGATGGATTGCTGTTAGTGATTATGTTAATGTTGGCATGTGCAGGTCGCCATTCCAGAGCTACGCACGAGGTGTATTTAAGGTTTTCACGTTCTCAATAGGCGTTAAAACACTTTGAGAACATCTGTTGTGTGCCAATGTGTGCCAAAAACTGCAGTTCCTCCAGTGTCCACTGGAGTCTGTCTCCTGCAGTGAGTCAGTCCTCATAGAGCCACATGTTAAAATGTCCATCTTTACAGCTGCAGTTCCTTAGCATTAGTTAGCACCTCCCTCCTCTCCAGCTCCGCCCTCTTGTCATGTCTAACCTCTGTGCACCGTCATGACAAACATGCCAAACTCTGAGCTTCAAAAAGTTTGTTGCTGCATCGATGGATAAAGTTACATCGTTTGTTTAGTGTATGTTCAAGACGTGCTGTTTGTCTCCACAATTTAATCAATTACTCTGAAAGTCTTCAGTTGTTTCCAGAGAGGCAGAAAGGACAGATATGCACACACACACACACACACACACACACACACACACACACACACACACACACACACACACACACACACACACACACACACACACACACACACACACACACACACACACACACACACACACACACACACACACACACACACACAGTACTCTCCCTTTTTCTCGTCCGCTGCTTTCCTCGTGAAGTTTCTAACCGCTCTCTCCTGGCACGTTCCTTCTCTTTGTCTCTAACCGAGCATATGGTTGATATTACCCGATCTGAATGTTTGCAGGAAATGAAAAGAATTTACCGTTTGCAGTTTCTGTTGGGTAAACACTTACTGTTCCCCGAACCAAATGTAATGGAGTCACGAGCACGAGCGACCTCTGTGCTTTCACACAGTCCAGATGGAGCTACTGTTAGCACGCAGCAGAGCAGGCCGGGGAGGGAACCGCTGCAGGAGAACTCACTCCTCTTCCACACAGGCCTCCGAGATAAGACAGAAATAACCCCCCTGTCTGAAGCACAGGCGAGTCCAGGGCAGAGCAAACAGCTTTCTTTTGTTTAGTTTTCACGTGTGAGAGCACGGCTGGTGACAGACGAGGTGCGGTGAGACGACAGTTGGAGGGCAGTGACCTCCAGTTAGCTGTGTAACCACACGAGCAGATATGAGACGGAGCTGTGTGTCCTCCTTTATTCCAGCTGTAGTCTGTCATCTATCTGAGGAAAGCTGCTCCTCTGTTGTTCTGGAGCTACGGGAGTCTTATTCTGGTATGAAGCAGCTTCCTCTCTGCACAGATCTCTGTCTCGCCGTCTGAGCTTTATATCAAAATGCAGACGGAGTATGAAGAGCCTCTTTTGAAGTGACGCTCATGCTGAAGGTTAAACTCCCTGAAACACTGCGTCACTTGTTTTGATAAGTGCGTACACCTGGGGCTCTGACTGGGCATCAGTGGACGTGGGCATTTCCCAGAGTGCATTGTGAGGCCTGCTGCCCGCAGAGCGACGAGACGGTGAGAGTATCTGTTTACTCTGTGCTGTCTGACCTCCTTTCTTTATCTCATCTGCTGATTGTTCTTCTGCTGCGGGGTCAGCCGGGGTCCTGTGTGCGCTGAGATGAAAACACAAAGTCTCTAATCGTCCCTTGATGCTGCACAAACTTCCCCTACTCAGACCCACTCTCTCTCTGTCTCTCTCTCTCTCCCTCTCTCTCTCTCTGTCTCTCTGTATCTCTCTCTCTCTCTCTCTGTCTCTCTCTCTGTCTCTCTGTATCTCTCTCGCTCTCTGTCTCTCTCTCTCTCTCTCTCTCTCTCTCTCTGTCTCTCTGTATCTCTCTCTCTCTCTCTGTCTCTCTCTCTGTCTCTCTGTATCTCTCTCTCTCTCTCTGTCTCTCTCTATCTCTCACTCTCTCTCACTCTCTCTCACTCTCTCTATCTCTCACTCTCTCTCACTCTCTCTATCTCGCTCTCTCTCTCTCTGTCTATCTCTCACTATCTCGCTCTCTCTCTCTCTCTGTCTATCTCTCACTATCTCTCTCTCTCTGTCTCTCTGTATCTCACTCTCTCTCTCTGTGTCTCTCTATCTCTCTCTCTCTCTCTCAGTCTCTCTCTCTATCTCTCACTCTCTCTGTGTCTCTCTCTCTCTCTGTCTCTCTCTATCTCTCACTCTCTCTCACTCTGTCTGTCTCTCTCTCTCCTTCTCTGCTCTCTCTCGCTCTCTCTGTCTCACTCTTTCTCTCTTACTCTCTCTGTCTCTGTCTCTCTCACTCTCTCTCTCTCTCTGAGCTCACCGTGTGTGTGAGATTGTGCCAGGTCAATTAGATCATGTCATGTTGCTCGCCCCCCCTCGGCCTGGTTCATTCTCCTGCAATGAATCCACACTGTATTGGTCAACGCCCTCATGAGCTCCACATACCTGTGCGTCGACGATAAGTTAGCCAAAAGTGCAAAACCGCACGTGTCTGGGGTTTCCACAAAGCTCGCTTTTTATTACAAACTGCACATCGACCTTACAGAGCCTGATGTACGGCTACTATTTTATCTGACGAGAGCGCCATGGCGTCCACACGTTGAGTCGAGAGGTACAAGCGCCGCTCAAACTAAACTTCAAGGATAAGAACAAGTGACGTCGCTCCTCTAGTAACTTAGCAACACAGTGTGTCTTAAAGGTACAGTCCACATTTAAACTGATACATCCTACTTCTTATTCTGTGAAGTTTCTCACCACACAACCACAAAACCATCCTCTCTGCCCATGAGCAGCGTCGCTCTCAGAACATGTGGACATGTTTTTATGGTGAGAACATCAGGTGTTAGGCGGTCACAGATTTAAGACATAAACTTCTGAGCGAGATGAGTTTACAGAAAAGGTGTGAACGTGGAGGAACTGAAGATGATGCAAACGTCAGAAAAGTCACCACACAAAAAAAAACAGATGAATAATTTCTGAGCAACTTTGAACATGTTTCATAAACACTCAAAGATCCACTCAAGCAGCCGTCGTTTATCTGACACTGAAAGTGAAAAGTTTATTTTCTCAAAAATAACTGTTACCGTGGTTACTAGAGATGCACTGACTGGGAATATCAGGGCCGATTCTGACGTTTGTTTCATGACCTCTTTGGTGTTAATGCCGACATCTCCTCTTGTGTTTGACGATGGAGTCGGAGTGACTTCTTCTCTGAATCTACAGTCAGGTGTTCTAGAAGTCAGCGTTTAATGGATTTGGCACGACTAATAAAGATCGTGCAGGGAGAGGGGCACACTGTGCAGATCTCCTCTTTTCCATCCTCTTTAATGGATAACTGAAGTATTATGAATTCTGCAGTTGATGACTTATGTCGCCCCACTTAACCTCGATACATCTTAAGGTGTTTAAACTCTCGTCCATGTGAATATTTTAAAAGGAAACTCAGGCTGGATGTGGTTTGCTGTTTGTCTCTGTGTATCAGGTCACATCAGGCAGCTGGCTGGAACTCATTTTCACCGGTTTCTTTACCTCCCACTGAGGGTGTGACCCTCCATTCAAATCTCTGCGTTCCTCCCTGCAGGCGATCACGGCACACCGGGCGTTTGGCTGGTGGTGCGAGCACAATGAGAGAGCGGGTGGAGTTGGATGATTGGGTTCATGGCGGCCTCAGATGTACGGCGTTATCACCGCGTACATGAAGGGGAGGGTTCAGTCATTACTGGGGGAGCTTTAGCATCGGGGCTAATTTGAGTGTCAGTTGGTGGGAGAGTCCTCCCCGGTGTGAGGTTGAATGTGGGAGGAGATGAAAGAGGGAGGAGATGAATGGTGCTTTTGGTTTTCTTCAGTCCACACACACACACACACACACACACACACACTCTCTTGCAGCGTTCTCTCTGGTTATGGCGGCACTTTGGGAAGATGGTGAGCTTGTTTTCCCAGGCCCCCGTAATGAACTCTCAAGGATAACATCACCCCATTAATTGGTTCTGTGGTTTAATGGCATGAATATCTTCGAGCGAGCTTTTGGCAGAACTCCCCGCTCCTTTCTTTTCTCCTTAACCTCACATTCTCCGTCGCTTTAACTCACTTAAGGTAAAGAGTCGCTCCAGTGGAGCAGAAACAGAGCGGAGAAGCCCGAGTCTCGTTACAGTCTTACTCCCTCCACCTCTCTTCTGCTCTGTAAGGTAGCCAACATGTTTAATACTCGGAGACTGTTTCTATACTGCGTGTTTTAAACTGATACTATCTCCATTATTTAAATGACTGATAGTACCTTTAAGAGACGTGCTCAGGAGAGGAATGTTGCTATTGTTTTGTGCGTTTCAGACCACAAGGAGTTCACCTGCGGTCTTTGATATTTAAAAACTAAAAATGTCTTCTGGTTTTGTTGCCATGGTACCCAAACAGGTATAGATGTTTTATTTTTACTAGAATCATATCAAAGTGTTTATTCTGGTATCGTGACGCCTGATGAATTTAATATCTATCCTGCTTCAAACCGTCACACACACACACACCTTCCCGTTCCCTCCGCAGGGTCAGAACATCGTCTCACTGTGGAGGGTTGAAAGCGGAGCTCCCACCTTGTTTTAAATCAACCCCTCAGAGGCAGAAACGCTCACACGGCGTTCGCCATGAATCTGATGGTGCTCGAGTGTGATGTGACGGGGAATGTGATTCATTGTTTTGATTGGGAGTTTATTGAGGGATCAAATGGCGGTCAGTGAAGCAGAAGGAACGTGCCTCCAGGTTTATTTGCTTTCCGCTTGGATTTTTTCCGCCTCCTTCCTCCTGTGTTAATGATGAATATAGTGTTACACGTCCAAACGTCTCAGTGCTGCAGACGGGAGGCCAACATGTGAAATAAAGTAAAGTTGTAGGGTTGCTATGAATACAGATTTTTAAAGTTGATACGATACTAGTAAGAATCAAATGATATCTATACCTGTTTGATACCATGGCAACAAAGTAGAAGTCCCCAAAGGCGCCGAGATATCATATCCAAGAATTATAATGTATCTCCTACACACTGATTCAATTGCACAAATGTTTATTTTGCAATTAAGACAGTTTGCAGGAGTTTACTTGCAACTTTTGATGGACACATTCCTCTTCTACATCATTATGAAACAGATATGCAAAGTATTTTCCCACTTTGTTTTTTTATAAGCAACGTGCACACAGAGCATAAATGTAACATTTGCATTTTTTTAAGACTGCAAAAGAACTTGAAATTCATTTTTTGGAATTTGAGTTTGAGTGAACCACTGCAGCTATTTCTTTCTCTCGCATTCATTTTGGTTTAAAATATGACTGAAGAGTTGTAGTTTTTGTAAAACTTCTGTGTTTCTATTAATCATCAGAGGAGCAATCTGTTACTCTGACTCCTAGTGTTTAAAATGGGTACTGCAGTCTAAATTCTAAACATTGCAGAGAGCTGTCTCCCCCCGCCCCCTCCTCTCTAGAGTCGATGCTCACACAGGTTACCATGTGGTGGACACTGAAGCTTCAGTGTTTATCCAGCTCTGCATCGGTCTGTAAACCTTTCTGTGTTCTAACCTCTCTCCATTTTTCAAAAGCATCTCCAATATTGATCCTAGTTTGAACACGTTTCTGCTCGTGGAGCTTATTAGAAACATGCAGAGGCTTTTTAGGTCGGGTACAATCACTTCTATCTGAACCACTTCTCTTGCCCGCTTCCATCACTGCAACACCTGTTGGTTTGACCTGATAACTGCTCTCATATCTGTCAAACCGAGGGGTGTCCTAAACGGCTGTGTGGGGGTGCCTTAAAACCGCCTACCTTCTCTGGTCCAAACAAATCCAGAGCATTCAGGAGCAGAATGTAAAGTTAGAAGGAGGACATACTGGCTGCTGCATTGTTGTCAGAGAAGCCAGCACTTCACTCCTTAATGTCTGATCATATAGTAAGGTCACTTTATCATTTCACTCACTACACATCTTACTGATTGGACGTTTAAGATAACAGATTGTATTGTTTTCAAACTTGTGGTATCGTTTTTAAAACATTTTGACATCCTTTGTCGAGCTATGAATCCACATAAGAAAGGCTCTGCTTCTTGTGGTAATGCAGAATGACTCACTGGATGATGAAGTCCATGAGGTGGAAAATTGCAGTAATCATCTTGGCCTCTAACCTACATAGCGCCTTAATTTAGCTGCAGGAGGCGAGGAGGGTGAGTGCATCACAGCTCCGCCTCGGCTCGGGAGGTTGCGGCGTCTTGGGGGGACGAGGCCAGCTACCACCACTTCCTGTTGCTGAGAACAGAGGAGCATTAACACGGCTCAATTACAGCCAGGTTTATTAAAGATAATTGAAGATAATCACAGGTCTGTGTCGGCCCCCTGAAGCTCAGAGAGGACCGGCAGCTCTGTTGGGGCTAAATAAACATGTTTGACTCTGACCTGAGGGGCAGCAGGCTGGACGCTGCGGAGGACGCCATATTTGAAAAGGCTGCAATAGAGTCATCTCATTGAGTCATGTTGATTCCTTTACCTACAGGATGGTCTTACTTTGGCTTCTGTGGTGCATTAGACACCTCCATCATACGATGCCGTGTCAGTGTGCTGTAATCATGCAAAGCCTGCAGAAACATTCAGCCACATTGCGGCCTCTGATGGTCATGCTCATGCAAATTCTGATATCCTGCTCCCATTACGTTCACTTCTATGTTACATTAAAAACACAATTTACCAAACCTTTCAACACCAACTCCTCTCCATCAGACTGCAGGAGATATTTAGAGAGGTACGCTCAGATCTGCTCGTCAATCAGCACGCAGAGGTTTCCCATCAAGAGCCTTTTTAATGGTTTATGACATGTTCCTTCTTTCCCAGAGTGCGGCACTCTCTAATTATCTGAAGAGCTGTCGACTCTGAGTGGAGTCGTCTTCATCATGTTGTGCAG